>NC_056741.1:221105057-221200057 GCF_019279795.1 Protopterus annectens
CACATCCCAGATTGTCTCTCTTAACATTTTGGCGGGAAACTTATTAAAAACTAGTGACAAACATTCATTTAGCAGTGTAAATGCATCTAAACATGACAGAACCTCCACAATGTATTCCACAGATCATCACAGCCTCTATGCAAGTGAAATTAAACTCAAAATTACCAGCAAGTAATAAAACTCAGCATTCTTCTCCCAACTCAATTTTCATACAAATCCTATTATTCACTGTGCCCACACAGTCAAAAGCATTTCTATATATTAATAAAGAAAAGAAAAGAGAGTAGAAAATAAAAGGGAGTGAGGCAGAAATAAAAAATGTAAGAGAAAGCTGTAAGAAGTATATACAATGGAATGTTACTTACTGTTTATATTAATAGAGTTAAAAATAAAACATATTATTTACTCTTATTTAGTTCTGATTATTATTAGTTAAAGCATGACAGATTATTTACAAACAAGCATAAGCAGTATAATCAAGAAAGTATAATTAGAAATAGCATTTGAAGAACTTATAAACTTTTACAAGAAATAAATATGTTATTATTCTATTAATGATATTTTCATTACTGTTCTCTCCTGCCCTCCCCACCCTTTACCCACTACATAATCTAAATAGAATGTCATTGTTTAAACAAAGAAAATAATAAAAGAAGAAGGAAAAAAGGTAAAGATAAAAAATGTATCAAATTACTAACCTTACTTTTTCAGAAAGAAAACAAATCGAGTCACAGCCTGCCATTAAATCCTCAGGCATTTTGACTGGTTATGAAACAAAACATTTCTTTGCACATAGAGAATAACTGATTAAATCTTTTCCAAAATATTTGTGGCTTTCTGGAAATGCAGGAACTATATTCAAAAAGATTAATAATGAACTAAAATGATGAGAGAGAAAAAAACATATAACAAATCATTTGTTTTTTAGTCTCTTCTTCTTCTCTGAAGTCTTCCAGGAAGCTTCAGTTGCCAATCTCTTTAATGAAGAACTAGCCCATTCCATTTCTTCTATTTTATCCAAAATCCTTTTTGCTTTGACAAACAGTAAAGCAGAGTCTAAATCATCGAAGACCTTAGGACCATCAGGAAGGAAGATTTTAAGCTTGGCAGGAAACAGAAGGTATGTTTTAAACTGTGCTTTTTTAAGCTCCCTTATTAGTGGCAGAAAAACTTTTCTTTTAGCAATTACCATGGAAGAATAGTCATTGTCAAAAGCACAGTTGTCTCATTAAACTTAACAGCAGCTTTAGCCCAAGCAGATTTAAGAACCATCTCTTTATCAAAAGATGATAGAAATCTAACTATAACTGATCTAGGATAGTTTTTGTTAGAGTTAGTATTAGCTATAGATCTATGTGCTCTTCGATACCAAAGAGAATGCTTCTGGTAAATCTAAAGTTTTAGGGAGCCATGTTGTTAAAAAGAAGTAATATTGTTACCTTCAATATTTTCTGGCAGTCCAAAAATCCTAATGTTATTGCCTAGATCTATTTTCCAGGTCATCCAGCTTTGTTTGTAAATGTGCATTTTGTTTCAGCAGAAACTCAATGTTGATTTCCTGTTCTTGTATTTTATTTTCCATGTCATTCACAGCTTCTTCTATGCCTGTCATCTGGATCTTCTGTTGTTGCAGGTCCATATGTAACAAGTCTATTTGTTTTGTAGTTTTTTCTATGAAAGTGTCTATTTTAGTATCCATTTTATCCATCTTAGCAGTAAGTTGCTGGACTATAATTATCAGAGACTGAAGTTCTTTCTTGATGCTGGAGTCTTGAGAATTTGTCTTACTGGAACTCATTTCAGACTGATAAACTGACAGGAAAATTTCCAAAGTAATTTCTGACAGGAATATTATTAAGATTTCCTTTCTTTTTTAGATATAGTTCAAGAACTATATAAAACAAACATATTTAGAAAGAAAATTAGTTCAAGAATTAATTTTTTAAGTAATTAATTCCTGTCAATGTAATGAAATTGGTGGAGCTGAAGAAATCTGCTGCTATCCTGTGTTCATCCTTGGCCACGCCCCTTAAGTCTGAATTCTTGATGACTTTCCTGTCATTATTAAAGAATAGTTCTAAGTTCAATTTCCTCAGGAATAATTTAAATTCCACTGTGTTATCAACTATGTCAAATGTTTTGTTAGGAACAAATTTCATGCCTCTCTATCAAATAACTGAAAATGCTCCTTCTCAAGTTGATATTGGATATAGTTAAATATACTGAAATCCCCCATACAGAATTGCACCCTATTACGCCGCACTATCTTATCTCCTGTTCCATAAATGACCTACTTGTTGCTTTTCCATCCACCCCTGCGTAGTGGTGGGTCCCTCCACATCTTGTTGCCCGATTTTCTGTAGTTTTTCCAGTGCTCCCTCTGCCATTCCTGTTCTCCTAAAAAATGCTGGTTATTGTTGTTATTTTTACCATTGAACTGCTTTTTGTGATGGTTATTCCCTTCTATATCAGTCCAAACATACTCCCTTGTATTATTTTTGTTCCATCTGTATGCTGTATCCATTTTTTATTGTTCAATGTCCCTTTTTAATTTTTTTACACTTCCTATCAAAAATCTTATTGTTATTGCTTTCTACATATTCATATCGTTTATTATATAAAACCTCCCACTGAGGGAAGAGTAAGTCTTTTAAAATTTTATCATTAAGTTCATCAACTTCTTTAAGCATCCTAGATAATTTACCATCATTACAAGAAATAATAAATTCCATGAATTGTATTCCAAAATTATCGAACAATTTGTTACATTCATTAATATTTGCTTCCGACATTTCAATACCCATTGGTTGTTTGAAAAAACGTAAACCCATGGGTACTATCTTGCATTCAGTACACTTCCTCAAATACATATTGTCCATTTTTACCGCTTTAATATTGCCCAGTTTTTTACCAAAATCGTATATTAGTTCCTTTAAAGTCCTGTTGGATGCATTTTCACTTTCATTTGTAACTACTTGTTGTCTAGTAGTGTCCATTAATTTGAATTCATATTTAATGTTTAAAATGTCATCCAACCCTCTACGTTCTCCATTAACAGTACCTTTTGTCTCAGTTTCCCTGTTCAAAACTTCAGGTTTGGTAATATTACCATAATGAGACTGACCTGCTATCACTGAATACGTTTTCTTGGGAACAGTTTGTTTCGGTTTCACCCCGAGTATGGTGTATTCGTCCTCCGATTTGTTGCCAGCTGGAACTGGTGTCTGTATTCCATTCCAATGTATGCTCTCCTGCTCAGCAATAATCCCACAAGAGGGTCCGTTAACACTGACCACTGAAACGCCATTGTTGCCTTGACCGTTAGGAATATTTCTGATCCCAGCACTGCAGGTCGCTTGACGAGTTGACGTCATTGTGTAGACTGAATCATCTTTCCCCTTATCCATCTGGCTCATTAGCTCAGTAAGTCGCGTAACTTCTCCCTGGCCATTTTTGACTGTATTTTGTGTACTTCGTCCCATTTAATGGGGGAAAAAAATTGAAGGTAAGAGAAGTCCTATCCTTGTATCTCAGCAGAACCCGTCTAATAAAGTTACCTCCTTACAGGCCATGGCAATGGTGCCAGAGTTGTACCCTCTTGCCCTGGATCTACCCACCAGGTCACGCCTTTGGTGTTCAAGTCTTGGAATCCGAGCAAATATGCTTGATTCTCATAAATTGGGATATAAGTACGTTGCGTATGATATGGGGAGGGTGGTGACTAGAAGCATGCAACAAAGTGTTATATTCTGGAAATTTCCAGTAAACCTGTGTGTCCAATGTGTGATCGGATTTCCTACTGACCAGAACATCCAGGAAGAGGTTATCTAGTTTAAATCAAAGTTGCATGTAAAATGAATACCCCATTTGTTACTATTGATGTAATCCAAAAATTCATTTAGAAATGCAACATCAGCTCTCCATACTAACCAGCAGTCGTCCAAATAACGACGCCATATGTCATTCTCTGCAAATACAGAACTTGGCAGTGGAGGAAGGGATCATTACCTCTATTTCCAAACATTTGATGGTAAGTGATCCCAAACCACAATATATCTGTTACCCGAGGTCCATAAATCACTACAGAACCCTCCTGGTAGGCCTATTGTTTTGGGTAGGGGATCACTCACTGAGCCGTTATCGGTTTATTTGACTCAGTATCTCCGCCCTTTGCTTAGTTATGTTAGGGCCCAGATTCAGGACACAGCGGAGTTCCTGCAGATCCTGCAAGATGCCTAACTCGAGCTGGGTTGGTTGTTTTGTACACTTGATGTGTCTGCCCTATATACTAATATACCACACTGGGCAGGCCTGTTAGTGCTGGAACATTTGCTAACAATATCAGAACTCTACCCACCAGGTTTTAACATGGTTCCATTGGGATTCACTGAGCATGTACAAACCAAGAATGTATTCTCTTATCAGGACTGCTGTTATCTGCAGATGCAGGGTACTGCTATGGAGGCTTCATTTGCCCTATATATGCCAATCCCTTCATGGCATATTTGGAAGAACAACTGATTTATCATCCCCTTTCACAATCTGTATTTGCATGAGATTGACATTTGGCGTCGTTATTTGGACGACTGCTGGTTAGTATGGAGAGCTGATGTTGCATTTCTAAATGAATTTTTGGATTACATCAATAGTAACAAATGGGGTATTCATTTTACATGCAACTTTGAATTAAACCAGATAACCTTTTTGGATGTTCTGGTCAGTAGGAAATCCGATCACACATTTGGACACGCAGGTTTACCGGAAATTTCCGGAATATAACGCTTTGTTGCATGCTTCTAGTCACCACCCTCCCCATGTCATACGTGACATACCTAAATCCAAATTTTTGAGAATCAAGCGTATTTGCTCATATTCCAAGACTTGTGAACACCAAAGACGTGACCTGGTGGGTAGATTCAGGGCAAGGGGGTACTCACCTGGGTGGCCTAATGGTTAAGGTGTTTGCCTTACAAACACAAGGTACAGGGTTTGAATCTCACAGGGGATAATTAGCTAGGCTTAAAATGGCTTGCAAGGGCAGTTAGCCTAGTACTGATCTATGAACCTCTGAATGTAACCTAACCTATGAACTCTGGCACCATTACCATGGCCTATAGGGAGGTATCTTTACTAGACAGACAGGATCTGCTGAGATATAAGGATAGAACTTCTGTTCAGGACTCTCATATCAGATTTATTACTACTTATGGGCGCAACACATAAGCTTTTACAAGTGATCCAATGTAATTGAAACATTTTGATGGGAGATGTTAGGCTTGCCCATGTGTTACTGGAGAGATGCCCTTTTGGTTATAGGAGAGGTAGAACATTGGGTTCTTTTTTCACTCATTATAAAACTGGGTTCTTGGATGTTCAGTCACAATGTCAGACAACACTTATGGGGGATCCCCTGGTTGGGTGTTTCCCATGTGGGCACTGCACGCATTGCATCCGGATGGATAAGACCAAAGAATTTACCAGCAGGAATACTGGCCAGGTCTATGATATGAAGTTCTTTGCTAATTGCTCTGGTGAATGGTTGGTCTGCCTGGCTACTTGTTCATGTTCTGCGATGTTCTTCGTGTTTCACTGTTGCAGTCATTACATTTGGGTTATCTGCCTGCAGGTAGCCCTCAGCTGGCCTGAAGTCTTGGGTCCTGCGTCGGATGTTGTCTCTTCTTCCATGACGTCAGGTAGTCAGGGGTATAAAGCATGCAGCCGATGCCATTACATCAGTCTTTCTTGCCATACTGTGCCCGAAGTAGAAGCAGTTCTCAAGTGCCGGTTGGCCAATTCCTGAAATTTTTGTTTTCGAGTTTCAGAACTGAAGTCTTCAAAAAAGCTAAATACCCTGTTAGGGATACTTTTTCTTGCTCTAAACTGATGTCAGTAAAAGTTAACAAGTTGGTAAACATTTGCAATGTGGTTTTGACTCTTTAGAACAGGGGTGGGCAAACTTTTTGATTCGTGGGCCACATTGAGTTCTAACATTTGACAAAGGGGCCAGAACAGGAGCAGATAGATGGCATGCTTTGAAAACATCACCTCATTGGGGGAAAAATACACATCTTGGGATATGGAGAAAACATGTGCTTTAATTTCCAATGAAAATGAAGAAAAGCATTACAATAAAATCTCTGACTTCAAAATGAGTCTTTAAACACTGAAAATCAAATAAATGACCATTTTATTTTAAAGCACTGAAAGTTCTGTTATCTTTCAGGATATCACCATCACTCTCCTCCTGACTGTCTTTTTTTCAAAAGCGGTAGGAGATGCAGATGTACTTGTCCTGTTCCTTTTATTCAATTTGTTTCCCCGGTGCCAAAAGTCAACAACGACCTGTGCAAGGACGAAACAGTTGCAACAAATCAGTCTGTGAAGCGTTATATTTGATCTGCGCACACTGTTTATTTTAACAACGTGCGTATCACGGAGACACACACATTTTAATGGGAGCAGTGTTGTTGGTCTCCTTTTTTAGCATCAAAGTCTGGAGTTAGTTTTGTTGTGGCGATTCTCAGGATGGATCTGAGGTGTAGGTCTGTTAACTTGGATCTGTGGCTGGCTTTGTTGATGTTCATGACGCTGAAGGTCTGTTCACACACGAAGGTAGAGCCGAACAAAGCCAATATATCTAGAGTGCGCCATCTAGTGAGGAAACATCAGAATTGCAGGGGAAATAAAACATTAACAAGGTTAATTTATTAAATTTTTTCAAGTTTGGCAGGCCGAATCAAAACGTTTAATGGGCCGCATGTGGCCCCCGGGCCGTAGTTTGCCCATGCCTGCTTTAGAAGCATCTTGCAGGGTTGCTGTCACTGGGTCTGTTCTTAGAAGGCATGCTTGGCTTAAGGAGCAAAATTTGCCAGATCATGTTAAAGCTAAGTTACTGGATGCTCCCTTAAACCAAAACCACCTGTTTGGCAATAAAGCAGAAGTCGTCCTTAAAAAGATGGAGGAAAAGGCTAAAGCTATGCAAACTGTTAAAGATTTCCTGCAAGTACAGCCTTCCAGATTTAGTAGACATTGGCCTTCTAAGAATTGGTCCTTTCCTGTCTCTTCCAGGCCTTCTCAGTCCAAACCCAGGAACAGCAGACCACCTAGGCTACAGTCCCAAGGTACTCGCAGGCCTAAGCAGTGGGAGTGCTCCCACTTCCAAGGCTGAAAGTAGTAAGACACCTCCCTATGGTAAACTGTCACAATGACTTAACCATAAACCTTCTGAGCCCTGCTCAGCTGCCTGCTCCTTTAGGGGAAAAGATCGCCCTGCATGCAAAAAACTGGGAACTCATTACCCAAGACAAATGGGTTTTAAATATAGTTTCCCGAGTATACAGATTCCACTTCCACACCTTACCAACCCCAAACAGTTGGCCAGACCTACCCCCAAATCAGTGGGCAGAAGGTCAACAACAGGTTCTCTCTCTTCCATGTATCAGGGCTATTCAACCCATCCCAGCAGAACAAAGGGGACAAGGTTTTTACTCAAGACTTTTCCTGGTACCCAAAAACTACAACCCCTGGTGTCCTATCCTGGACCTCTCTATTCTAAACACCTTTTTGGTAATCCCAAAATTCAAAATGCTAACTCTTCATCAGTTGCTTCCCATGCTAGGCAGAAATGCCTGGTCTGCAACATTAGACTTAAAGGAAGCTTATCTGCACATTCCAATAAGGGAATCTTGCAGAAAATACCTACACTTCAGAGCAGGCTACATGCAACATCAGTTCTGTGCACTGCCCTTTGGCTTATCCATTGCGCCTAGGGTATTCACAAAGTGCCTAGCTCCAGTCATTGCATTCTGCAGGCAAAGAAATATTCAAATATACCCATACCTGGATGATTTGTCTAATTCAGGCAGAAAGCCGGGGCATGCTACTAAATCATCTGGCATTTGTAAAGAAACTTCTAACCTCACTGGGGTACACCATAAACGAAAAGAAATCTCATCTAGTACCCTGCCAACAAATTGTATTGCTGGGAGCAAACTTGAACACAACTTCCCAGATGGCCTACCTCACACCAGAGAAAGAAGTTTATTTGACAGCCTACTTCAAACTACTGGCCACAAAGATCCAGCTATCTGCAAGGAAAATACTGCAAGCACTGGAGTTTATGGCCTCTTGCATCCTACTAATTCCATATGCAAGACTGCATATGGGGAAACTACAATGGTATCTAAAAAGCCTATGGTGTCAACATTCTCAGGACCTGGAATCACTGATTCCCATCATTCCTTGTATAAAGACAGAGTTCCTTTGGTGGGCAGAGGCCTGCTACCGCAACAAGAGGCTGCCATTCACTCTAACCCCTGCCGCCCAAACCGTAACAACAGACGCATCAGACTATGCATGGGTGGGCTCACTTGGCAGGCCAGTGCATTCAGGGCAAATGGAACCCGAGTCAAATGCACCTGCATGTCGATCAGAAATAAATGTTAGCTGTACAGAATTCTCTGACAGCCTTCAAGGACCACATTCTTCCAGGAAAATTATTGGTAAAGACAGACAACACCACTGTTATGTGGTACATAAACAAGCAGGGGGGGAACTCACTTGTACCCACTCTGCAGACTAGCCATGGCTCTGTGGAACACAGCCTTGAGCTACCAAGTCCACCTACAAGCTCAATTCCTGCCAGGAAAGCTAAATTCACTGGCAGAAGACCTAAAGAGAAATCTCATGGACCCACACGAATGGAAACTGGAACCAAAAATATTCAACCTCTTGAGGAACAAATGGGGAAGCCCAGAGATAGACCTGTTTGCCTCCCCTCAGAACTTCTAGTTGGACAATATCTGCACAAGGACTCCCCACAGACAAGCTGGGAAAGTGGATGCCCTGTCCTTCACCTGGGAAAACATCTCAGTTTATGCCCCCCTGCCTCTCCTCTCGAAAGTTCTGCTAAAGATCAAACAGGACAAACCAAGGACAATACTCATTCCACCAGACTGGCCACGCCAACACTGGGTACCCCCTCTTGCGCAGTATGTCACTGCTGGAACCATGGCACCTGCCTCAGACCCCCTCCTTGCTGTCTCAGCAGGAGGGCCAGATGCTGCACCCCCAGCTTCAAACCCTGAACCTTGCAGCCTGGCTAATTACCTGAGCTCTCCAATACCATCTCCTCAGTAAGCAAGAGCTGGATGTCATTCTGGAGGCAAGGAGGCCTAGTACTAGAAAATCCTATGCTGAAAAGTGGAAAAGATACTGTTCCTGGAGCCAGACTCGGGGGATGGGCACAACAGTGCTCAGCTTACTGCATATTCTTCAATACTTAACAGAGATGCTCCACAAGGGCCTTTCCTTCTCATCTATTAAAATTCATGCCTCAGCCATTTCAGCACATTATAATACTGAGCCACCCCTTTTCTCTCATCCCCTACTGAAGCAATTCCTCAGAGGCGCCAAAATTTTAAGACCACCCAGGAAAGCCCCTACTCCAGCCTGGGACCTTAACTTTGTATTGGAAAAGCTCACTCTACATACTTTTGAGCCAGCTGCAATTGCAGAGTTGAAATTCCTTTCTTGGAAATCAGTCTTTGTTCTAGCCATCACTTCGGCAAGAAGAGTGTCTGAATTACAGGCCCTCATGGCAGTGGAGCCCTTCATCATCTTCCATGCAGACAGGGTGTCCCTCAGGATCAGTCCTTCCTTTATGCCCAAGGTGGTATCCAGTGTGGCCCTTTATCAGTCCATTCATTTGCCAACCTTCTTTTCTAATCCACAGAACAAAGAACGGATACTGCACTCTTTGGATGTGCACAGACAACTTAGATTTTATTTGGACAGGACTAAGTCTCTAAGGAAAACTGAACAGCTGCTAGTTGCCTTTGCTGCAGGTGCAGAGGGGAAGGCCATTTCAAAGCAAACCATTTCTAAGTGGATAGGCCATTGCATTCTTTTCTGCTATAAGCACCATCACATTCCAACAAGACGGCATCTACTTCAACAACCTTTCTCAGAGGTGTCCCTACCAGGAACATCCTAGAAGCTGCTACCTGGAGCTCTGTACATACCTTCACCAAGCATTACCACTTGCCTATTTTTTTCTAAATACAGAGCTGGTTTTGCCACTGCAGTCTTGCAGGGCTTAATAGCTGGTCCTAATGCTCTTTAACTGCCTCCTCCTTTCCTTAGCTTTGGAAATCTACCCAAATGTAATGACTGCAACAGTGAAACATGAAGAACGTAGTACAGTTGTGTACACTTACCATAAATGTAGATGTTGAAGTGTATTCACTGTTGCAGTCCTGGTTACCCTCCCTCCAGCCCCCTGACTTCTCTTGGCTATACCTTTCTTCTTGTTTAGTGTATTTAAGCTTTCTGGTGTATTTGCTTTTTGTTGGAGGTGTAACCTTGTATATAATTGCTTCCCATTATGAGGGCATCTGGGGCAAGAAAAACTGATGTAATGGCATCGGCTGCATATTTTATACCCCTGACTACCTGACGTCGTGGAAGAAGAGACAGCATCCGGCGCAGGACCCAAGAATTTGATATTCAGGCCAGCTGAGGGCTACCTGCAGGCAGAAAACCCAAATGTAATGACTGCAACAGTGAATACACTCGAACATCTACATTTATGGTAAGTGTACACAACTGTGCTTTTTATGTAGGACAGACTTTGAGACCTGTGAAACTCCATATTGGTGAACACATTAGTGATATTAAAAGCAAAAAAGCAAGTAGTGCTCTGTATAAACATGTTTTAACTCACCCTACAGCTAATTTCAGATTTACTGTTATAGATAGTCACTGGTAAGAAAGGTAACAAAGTTGGTTGGCACAATATATTAAACTTGAAAGAAAGAAAATGGAGTATCAAATTGGGGGGGGGGTTATTCCCCCCTGGGCTAAATGAGCAATTGTGACCAATCATGTTATCTTACCAATTAACTGTTGTGTATATATCATGTGGTTATTTGTGGAAGTTTTGTTACACTGAGGAAGGCTTTGTAAATTTGTGCCGAAACCGGTCTGTTTGTCACATTAAATATACTTTTCACACACCACTTTGGGCTGGCATTACTTTTTTTGAACTTTGATACTCCTCTTGGGGCTGTGTCTTTGCCGTACTTGCTGAGGTTGGTTGCTGTCTCCAAGGATGTTCTTCATCTCACATTGCAGTGATGACGCTGTCCCCAGTCCGGCTGAATACCAAAGAATAAGGCTGGCGTCAGTCAAAGCGCGATCAGTGCGGCGGCGTCGTCAGGGTACCGTCACGCCAGGGTACGGCGTCATTCCTCAGTCTTTTTTTTGCGTAGGTCCGATGCAAGAAGTTTTTTGCAAGTGCAGGTTAGGCGTTCTGGATTTTTTTTTCGGAGGTTTTTTCCGAATCAAGTTTGTTGGCTAACCCCCCCGTTAGAATATTTTGTTTTTCTTGCCTCAGTATTGTTAAAGCCTAAAGGTGTTAAGTCTGTTGTTAAATCTGTTTCCTCCCCTGAAAAAGGTAGGGGAGGGCTTTAGATGGGGAAAGAAAGTGTATACTTCTTCCACTGGCCATAAGGAGCTTGATGAAGGCTAGTTCACATGTTGAAATACCAAAAATTATCTCCTTTCACAATTAAAGTCTAAAAGGTAGATGCTTTTTGGCGAAGGTTGAAGTGTAAAAGAGTTGCAGGATTTAGTTCATGTTTCTGAACAGGTGGGTAAGCATTCTTTGCAATGTCAGTCCTTTCATAAACAGACCCAATGACCTGCCTTTTCAGCTGTTTGGAATTCACCACCACGGTTACAGGTTTTATTTCATACCTTGCCTCCTTTCAAAGGCATGCCAGACATTCCTCCTCAACAAAGGAAAGACATGTGGTGTGAGAGTGAATACAGCAACTCAACTCAGATGGCCTTTTTACCCACGGACAAACAAAAAAGAATCTCTCTTTCTTTCCATATCTCTATCTCTCGGGCTGGCTGCAAGGACAGTCAGTCCTTCCTCCCTAGTTCGGTTGGCATCTTGTATGTCTTACTTCCCAATGCCAACCTGCATATGAGAAGAAAGCTACAATGGTATCAAAAAAATGTATGGACACAGCACTGCAGGATTTGGACACTGTCATTCAAATAATACCTTGCATTCAAAGGAATTTCTGTGGTGGGCTCAGGAATGTCACCTAAACACATATTCTGTTTTTGAACCATAGCAGGTCTCAGCTTCCTCAACAAGTTTTGAATGTGATTATGGAGGACAAAGGTGTCTTTCTCTTCCATTAAGATTCATGCTGCAGCAATTTCAGAGCCTCACTGAATTAAAATATTTCATGGAAGACTGCTTTTTGTTAGCCATTACCTCTCTGCAAGAGATTGTCTGAATTGCAGGCCCTTATGATTTGGAAGCAGGATTTTAGATTTCTCAGCAGTTTGTTGTTTGTTTTTGCTTTGAGTTCTCTCAGTAAGCCTGTGTCAAAAAAAACTATTTTTCTAGTGGATTGGGTTTTGCATTACTTTCTGTTACTCCCATCATGGCAAGGAGATTCCAGCTGGGATAGGCCTCATTCGCTACTTGGGTTCAGTGCATACCTTCTCTAGCATTACCACCTTCCTCTCTCTCTCTAAATCTAGGGCTGGTTTTGCCACTGCTATTTTACAGGGCATGTTGTCAGCTCATTTATGGTAGGTACAAAACTGTACTATTTATCTCTTGGAAGTTTCTGTAGGCCAGATTGAGGTCTTGGTGACTTGCCAGTGACCCAAGGCCTCCAAAGCAGCTATTCCTGCAACCACAAAGCACATGACACCAAAGGCTAAACTGGTGTGTCAGCTTGCTTCAGCCAAGGTTGGACAGTGCCTCAGCCCATACAACTTCCTGGCTGTCCATGGATTCACTAGTTGAGCTTGTTGAAAATGTCTGCCTTTAGTGAAACACAAAAAGCCAAACTTATAAACACCAAAGCTGTCTGACACCACTTTAAAAAAGAGAAGGGTGGAACCTTGTAGATTCATAGGATGTTACTAGGCTAACCACCACTCATACCCTTACAAGCCTGGCCACTTACCGCAAACCCTTTTGGTTCCCGAGTATTATGGGCATCTGTATTGGGGTGGGGGATGTTGGCAGGGAGATAACCAAGGGATTTGTATAGTGGGTGCTAGTTATGCCTTTGTTTTAATAGGGTCAGGAATAAATGCTGTTTTGCATGTATGGGGAGCCTATTCCATAGTGAGGTGATCCCTTTGGGACACATCTATCCAGCATTTTCTGTTTGTCATAAGTGAAGTTTAAGTCCCTGGATCCAGTGCTTCTGGTGCTGTTTATTTTGCGCATGTGCAA
This sequence comes from Protopterus annectens, assembly GCF_019279795.1. Lineage (NCBI taxonomy): Eukaryota > Metazoa > Chordata > Ceratodontiformes > Protopteridae > Protopterus > Protopterus annectens. Next base: position 221,118,331 of record NC_056741.1, read on the forward strand.
CAGATCCATCATGGCTGGGTCTGAGGAAGCCCTGTAAGCCAGGTAAAGATCCCTTCTCAGCAACTAGTAGAAAACTGAATACAGAGACAGGGTCTTTATGAGATCATTGTAGGACAGGGTATTCCTGCCCTGAATTCTCCTGGTGAGAAACTATTGGGGATGTCCCAACTTTTTCTTGTAAATGTCTATTTAGGTACATGTCAAAGGTGGCATTGTCCTCAATGATAGGTCTTATAACTGACAAGTAGAGTGGTACTAGAACTTCCTTGGATGTGGATGCTATGCTGTTACCTATAAGTTGGGCAACATAAAATAATTTTCTTAGCTATATAGTCAAAGGCCAGATTGCTGTCTACATATGTTTGCAGATCTCTTACTATTGGATCGACTGTTAGGATTGTTTTATCGATAAAGTACTTAACTTGGGTTGATCATTTCCCAAATGGCATTATAATGCATTTTTTGGTATTGAGTTTTAGGTCATGGCTTTGCTACCAGTCATTTGTCTGTGTTACACCCTCTTGCAAGGTGTTGGTGTCTTGGGAAAATCCATAACCGCTCCCAATTTGCAGTCATCTGTGAACTTGTTAAGCTGGAGGCCTTGAACATTAGCCTTGACTTCTGCAAAGTAGTTGCTAAACAGGAGTGGGCCCAGTACAGAACCCTGGGGTAAAACACTGGTGACGCTAAACAGGAGTGGGCCCAGTACAGAACCCTGGGGTAAAACACTGGTGACCATTCTTTTGGTGGAGGTGGTCTCACTGATCTGACTTCTCTGGTCCTGTCTGAGCCAGCTTTTAATCCAGCAAGTTATGTAAGGATTTATGCCTAACTTAAAGAGCTTGTCAACCATGCTGGAGTGGGGTATTGTATGAAATGCCTTGGCTACATCAGGATGTACAGCATGCGCTGTTTTACCCTCATCTGTTGCCTTGGTGACCCTTTCAGAGACGTTTACCAAGTTTAGCAGGCATGACTTTGCCTTAACAAAGCCAATTTTGGGTGAGTCCAAAGTCTGCAGGTTGCCAATGTACTTGTTTATCATTTTCATGATAATTTGTTCCATGGCTTTGCATATTAGACTGGTAGGTCTGTAGTTCCCTGGGTCGGTTGATGGTCTGCCTTTGTGGAGGGAATGATTGTTGTAGTCCTCCATTCACTTGGAACGTAACCTCTTTCAAGGCTGTACTTTGAGTGTTTCAAGTGGCCCTGAAAGGTCTCGTTATAGACTGTTCAGGAGGCAACGGGGGATGTTGTCAGGAACCATGAAGGTGGTGTTCTTTGCTTTAGTGAGTGCTGCAGACACATGGTCTCTACTAATAATTGGGGGTACTGTGTTGGATGGGATTTCACCTGGTGGAGCTGGAGGGAGTGAGGGGTGAAGTTTGAGCTTACTTTATATTTGCTATGTCACCCTTATCAGTGAAGGTGGTATTGTTCACCACCAACTCAGCACACTGTGTTATTTTAAGGCTCTGGACATAGCTGAAGAAGGCCTTGTGATTATCCTTGGCCTGCAAGGCTATCCTGACTTTGTAGTTGGCCTTGTTGGACTTTTATGCCTGTGAATTTGAGACAGTGTAAGTTTCCTAGTCTGTAGAGGGGTAGTTAGCCACCCATGAATTAGGGTGTTTTTTTGGAAGGTGATACCTTTTAGTAGGTGTAAGTCAGAGTTGTGAGACTCTCGAAGCATAGATGGTGAACTAAAGCTATCCATGATATGGTGAGGGACCATATCTGTGCTGACTTGCATGTGGATGAGCTCTGTGATGGTATCCTGTTAAACTAACCTAGAGGTTTGTGTGCTGCTAATGTAAATTGAGAAACCTCCACCTTTGACCCCAGTTTCTGCTGCTGTTGGTCTAAGTATGTGGCAGGCACTGTAGTCTTGCTGTGCCAGAGTACTTGCTACTGATTTAAACCAAGTCTCATTCATGGCACAGGTATCTGCTTTCTCCAGAATGAGGAGGACTTGAAGGTCGAGAGCTTGAAGGTGTGGAGTTTAGGCTCCTAGCATTGAGCAGTATCAACTTAAGGTTTCTTGAAGACTTTTTCATTGTGTTGGTAGTTTTGTCTTTTTGTCATTGCCTAAAAAAGGCTCTAAGAGGGATGGATAGTTTTATAGTCAAAGCCTAGAGGTGACAGGTGCAACCCATCTTTGGCAAAGAAACATGGTTTGTTGACTGTGACTTCCCATGTTGACAGATATTGAATCCCCCTGGAGTTACACCAGAAACTAAGCCAGTTATTAAAATCAATCATTTTATGTTCATACTGTGGCATGATCCCTTATTGAAGGTAGAATGCCGTTCAGTCCAAGGCTCCTGTGTCTGTGACACCTACTGTGTGTTTCCTTTCATATAGTCCAGTGAGGTACATCTCGGGTCATTATTACACACATGTATTGCAATAGAATCATGTCTGGGGTGCAGTGACTTTGGTGGATGCTTGATGTTGTGGATTCTGGTTGCAGATAGTTAACCGATCTTCTTGTCTAAACTGGTGAGTGGAGTATCTGTGTCGATCAATGGAGTCTCCAAGAGTATTAGGTAAAGTATTTGCTTGCTTTATAGGCTTTTCTCTTGAGGGACCATTGTGTATAGACTTGTTTGAGATGTTTAGTGCTACTTTTAGTGTGAGTCTTAGTGATGATTGAAGAGCAGTGTTGCCGTTAGGCAGCATTGGAGGGTTTTGAAATTTGGGAAGGTTTCTTTAAAGAACTGCAGCATAAGATGATCTGTATGTGTGGTGATTCATGTCCAGCCCTGTAATAGGGTGAGCTGTTCAGCATTACAGTTTGGGTTTTAATAGGGTTTTTTCAGGGTAGTTCTTGGGGTTAAGGGCAAGATGTTACATAGTTCTAGGATATGGTAATGTTATTCGACATGCAGGGCAGCTGCTCTTAATCTTAAATCTGATGTTGTTAATCTTCATTCTATCCTTACTGATGGGTTATCTGTTCCATTCTCGGAACCGTGCCAGCCTCCTACCAAGCTCGCGTCAGCCAAAAACTCTCGAGTTAAGATCCTACCCACAATGCTCTGCTCCTTGTTACCTTAAATCTCGTTTGCCGCATTGCAGTACAGCCATGTCAAGCCATTCTCTTTCAGCTAAGTGATCAATTTTTTGAAGTTTTTCCATTGTTAGTGTTTAGAAAGTTTTCTTTTAATTACTATCTCTATCCTCCTACCCTCCTACCCTATCACAACTTTGAGACTCTCTCCCTATAGTAACTTTCCTTTTCTTACCTTTGAGTTAATTCCCTATTACCATCGTTGGTAATCCTTCTCTCCCTTTCTTACCCTTCTGGGTAGTTTTCTTAACCTCTTGGTATTGTCGTACTTCTCCCTTCATATCATTATGTCGGATAAGAGAAGTAGTGTTGGTTTCAAACAATATACAGAATGCGGCCGTAAGTTACCACTTTCTATGTGTCTATTGCTCGAATGTTTCCCAGCTTTCAGTGGACCTTCCATGTGGGATTTGTAGAAGTTTTTTGACTACGACTCTCAATGAAAGGAAGAATAAATTAATTCTAAAAAGCCTCCTTAAAACTCCTTTCTGTGAGGCTATCTCTGGGTCGGAGGGCTCACCCCCTCCTGCTAAACCCCATAAGAGGCGTTCTTCTTCTTCCTCAAGGTCGCTCACTTCATCTCCTTCTGGAGATCATAAGGAGTTGACTCACAAAAAGGTAAAAATTTTGAGCCCGACACTGCCATCTGTGGTCCTTTCGGCCCCAGTCTCGGCACCGCCCCAGTTAATTCTTACTCCAGCTATGTCCTCTTTATCGCCACCGGAGTTCCCGGTGCAGACACTTACAGCTCCTACAGTTTCGTCGTAGCCTTTATTGGCACAGTCTCCTCTGACACCATTGGTGCAGACTCTTTCAGTTTTGTCCTTGCAGATGCTGTCAGCCTCCGGGATACTGCCCTCTACGGTGCAGACACCTTCTGTACCAACATGCTGTTCGGTGCAGTCCTTTTCGACACAGTCGTTACCGGTGCAGACACCTTCCTCAACAGCATTGTATTCATTGGTGCAGACATTTGCTACACCGCCCTTTACGGTGCAGACACCCTCAACTTCTATGACGCTACCTTTGTCGGCACAGATAACCTCAACACCATTCTCCTTGGTGCAGACACCCTCTGTTCCGGGCTATGCACCACACGAACTAGCAAGGACCAAGTACTTTCCTTTTGGATCTATTTGCAGGAAGTCAGTATAGCCCCTTTTTAGACGGGCAAGAATCTCCATCAGGTCTCTCTGTGAGGTCGACCAGCAGCCTCTCAGAACAAGATGTGTTGCGGCTTGTGGCCAGGGGGGCTCTCTCAACCATCTAAAGCTGCGTTCCCTCTTACTGGTGACCGTATTTCTCCACAGACTCCAACTTACACTCCTCCTTCGACTTCCAGTGAAGCATCGAAGCCCCTTCTTCAGACAGCAGCTTCCATTTCTTCGACACCAACAATGGACCTCACTTTGGATCCGGAGTCATCCTTGTGGCCCTCGGTGCACAGGGCCCTTCTCAGGCTAGTGTCTGTGCCATGGGGGTAGGCACTCTTGGTTCCACAACAGTTTTTTCTATGGCACCCTCCAGGAATCCACCTCCCGTCATGCTCCAAAGTCCTCATGAGACTCCTGGTCTGAGGGTTGGCTCATTGGAGCGGGGTGTGACCCTGGTTCAGAGGTTGGCGTGCTCAGTTCCGGGCTCCCATCCCTCTTCGGGCAGTCCGGCCTTCCAGGCCATGGAGAGGGCACTTGCCTCTGCTGGCAAAACCTCCCTGTCAGAGTCCTTGCCCCCCCCCCCCTGTGCTGCAACTGTTGAAAGCCGCAACTTTCAGACCCTGGGCTCAAGGACCTCAGGTTTTTCCCACTCAGAAGATCCCTTCTTTAGAATCTTTCCCAGAGCTCCCCACTGAGGAAGTCCTTTGCAAGGCTTCGTGCAAGAGGAAGCACATGGACTCCACAGAGGAGTCCTTGACCGAAGATATGGACTTTGATGACAGGGAAAGGGTCCCCATGGTCACCCTCTAATAAGGTGTCCTTTGGTGATGTCCTCAAGATCCTAAGATAGAGGGACAACTGGAAGTCCTCCAACCCTTCCTCAGAGGAAACCGTATTCCTGCAGGCCTTTTGTGCCTGGCCCCCTACCTCCTGGGTTACCCCACCAGCTGATGGGCTTGTCCAGCTCATCGTCCAACATACATGGAAGGCTCCTGACACCTTGGAAGCTATGCCTCGGAGGCCTGACAAGATTTTATCTCCCCCAGCTGAGCATCCCCATTGGTCCAAAATTCTTCCAGGAGTTGCCATGGTAGTGGCGGCTGCAACCAAAAAAGACTTGGCAGAAGAGAGCCAGACTATCCATCTGCCCAACAAGGAGTCTCAGGCGATAGACAGACCTGGGAAGCATGTGTTTGCTTAATCGACCTTCGCTGTAAGGTCCTTGAACTACCTGGAACACTTTATGAGGCTCCAGAGGGACCTTATCAACCAACTCTCTGAAACCTTGGCAGGAGCTGTTTCTGATGAGGTGTTCGACAACATAGCTCTCAGATAACGACCCTAGAATCGATATCCAATTCTTCCATGTGCCTCATTTCACACACAACGGAAGGAGCGGCTAGTACGGCAGGCACAGGCATAGTTATGAAAAGTCATGTCTGGATGCGCCTTTGTGACTTTGCGGACTCCTTTAAAGCTTCCTTTATGAATGCCCCTATTGAGGCCGCTTCATTGTTTGGCCCTAAGGTTAAAGATACACTGGCAAGGTGTGAAAGATGGCAAGACCCTGTCTGCCGTTGGTGTCCGACATTCCACTCCTCAACAATTCTACTCCAGAAGTCAGAGTAGTGGGAAAATGTGGCACAGAAAATCACAGTGCTCTTTCCATGACGCATGTGCCGAGTTCTCCTCTAGGGGCAGAGGGAGAAACTCTAATGGAAGACACCCCTTTCGGGGCAGGGAAGGTCCATGAAACCGGGGTTTCAGAGATTCTTCCTCTGGCCAACCCTACCAGCACTCCTGAAGCGTTGCCCAGCTGCTTACCTCTGCTACCAGCACTCCTGAAGCGTTGCCTGACTGCTCACCTCTGGAAGGGGTCATGGATCATTTTTCTTTGTACCCAACTGCCTGGCGAACCATAACCACCAATTCTTGGGTACGATAATATCCAAAGGCTACCGCATCCCCTTCTATCTCTGTCTCACTTCACTCAGAGTCTTACCTGATGTCCCAACCAGTAAAGGGAAGCAGCAGCACACAAAATCCGAAAGCTGCTACAAAAAAAGTCATCCAACCGGTCCCCCCAGACCATATAGGATCCAGTACCCCTGACAGGCCTTAGCCATACCTCCCAAGATAGGTATGGTGGAAGATGTTTTTAAGAAAGGTCCTAAAGGGGATTCTTTGCCTCTGTCTCAAACCGGATAGGTACTGTAAGTTCAAGTTTGGAAAAATCTTAAACCTCGTATACTTCAGCCACCGGAAACCGTCTCAGGGAGTTATCAAAGAAGGCCTCTGTTAAAAAAAATCCTGTTCCTCCTTGAAAAGAGGCAACAGCTTGATGCTCTGGCAGAAGAAAGTGTATACTTCTTTGCAGGATCTATGTCTGCGCAAAATCAGTGGTTGTACATGTTAAAATATCAGAGTTATTCCTTCCTGCAGGAAAGTGGTAGTGATTTGGCACTGGTTCTTGACTGATGCCTGCAGAGCCTCAGTGTTTGATGAGAATTTAGGTGTTCTTATAGTACAAGATGGTGGTTGAGAGATCAGCACGTAGCTCGAGTTGTTTGGTTCAAAGGTTCTGTTCTCCCTTCGAGGCATGCTCTGGCTGAGTTCTATGCTGGCTGCAGTCTTTTAAACATAGATTTGAATACCTGTAAGTCTGATGTGTTGTTTGTCAAAGGTAAAGCAGTCTTTGCATGAATGGAGGACAAGGCGGTAGTCTAAGCGTGCAAGGGGATTTTTTTGCAGGTGCAGCAGTCCCAAGTTTAGTAGAGATGGCTTCCGTGGTGAGGGAGGGGGTTCCTTGCAAGGATTCCCTGGGCCTAGGGACCTGCTAGACGCGCTGGCAGAGCCTCTCCGCCTGGCAGCACCTTTGGGAGGGAGTTCCCTCTCAGACTTGAAATTGATTTAATTTGACAGGAAGGATGGCAGCATCACCTTATCTGTGGGTTTTAGTTACCTTTTTTCGCCCTTTTTGACTCTCGAAGGAAGGCTGTCTTTTCACATTCTACAAATTTAATTACCTTTCACAGGAAGGTTTCTGGATATCAGCTCATTACTTCTATTCAGCAGGTTCCTCCTTTAAAGCCTTGCCTTCAAATAGCATCCCGATATCTTCCCACAAAGACAAGAGGCTCACAAGATTTTTTCTTTGTTTATCAAATAGGGGCCATTCAGTTCCCATGTCAAAGTTCAAAATGTTAGATTTTATTCTCCTTTTCTGCTGGGCAAATCAAGAAGGATGAATGGATGGAGACTTTAGGAAAGCTCCCCTTCATGTGCCTATAAGACACTCTTGCAGGAAATATCTGATTTTTTCGAGCTAAATTCTCATTATCGGTTCTCTTCATGCCCCTTTAACTTTAGATCCAAGAAGCCACCTTCATGTGCCTAGGTCACTAAGCTGGGCAGGGCTTCTTCAAGCCGAGCTGAAATCCTTCCTCGCTCCTCTGCCTTGCCCTTGGCTTATCCACAGAAGACAGAGTATCTGATTTTGTCAGCTGTTATGTCATAGCAGTGCTGCTAAAAAGGAATTATAATCTATGATTAAAGTGAAGTAATAGTACCCTCTCAAGACATGTGCTTTCTGGGTGTGAGACTGAATACAGCAGCATGATGGCCTTTTTACCCCCCCGGACACCAAGAATCTTAAACCTACTTCCATCAACTATCTCTTCAGTTCGCACTGACTGCAAGGACAGTCCTTCAAGCCTTGGCCTCCTTTTTAACCCCGCATAAACCAAAAGAATCTCCAAAGTGCATTCCATCAACTATCTCTTCCAATCAAAAAATGTAAGGACAGTCCTTCAAGCCTAGGGTTCAAACAATCTTATTCTGGTGCTTTGCATTCTGTATATGAGGAAATTTTAATGGTATGTCAAAATGTATGGACAAACAAGGGCCTTTCTGTGGACACAGTCATTCAATCAGAACCTTGCAGACAAAACTTTGCTTGTTGCTTGGGAGCTCATGTAACCCAAAAGTGAGACAAGTGACCTGCCGGCCTACAGCGTAGCTCAATCTACATATCAACATGAAAGAGATGTTAGCAGTTTTCAACATGTTCTAAATTTTAAGGAGTTACTTTATCCAGGCAGCTCTAACATTCAACACACCACACATCAAGAGACATTCTAAGCATCAACAACATTAATACACATTCTTCCAGCAAGCAAGGGGATTCTAACAGACAACACAACTGTCATGTGCGGCATCAACAAACAAGGGGGAACATATTCTGCAGAATTAACAGAACTCAGAACAGATGTGCTTCAGACAAATCATGGATCCCAACTAACTCTGTGGGCCTTCATTTATTTCAATGGAACCTTAGTGTCATGGTTACAGACAACCATGGATCCCCACGAAAAGAAACTGAACCACCATTGCAAAAAGTTTTAAAAGGACAGGAACTCACAGCATAGATCTGTTCGCTTTCTTGGATAAACTGGAAGTATCTTCTGTTTTGCACAAAGAGGTTTCATCACACAGCTATGGATGCTCCAAAGGTTCAGTTGAAAATCATGTGTCAGCTATTCCAATTAAACCTTGATGGCCAAAGGTGCTCTCGAATGTCAGACGCTGCAACCAATGATGATTAAGCATTAGCTCCAGATTGGCCCCGCAGGCCACCTGTTGTGTCTACCACCTCTGCCAGGAAGCCCATGTCCTTTACACTTGATTCTGCACCTGTTCCTGGCATATATCTGTCCTAAAGACAATGCAGCTTCAAGACCTTCTTCATTTTACAGCTGGTACAACAAGCTTGAAGACGCAAGTCTCAGAAGACCTCATGAAAAATGGAAATTATTTTTATTTTGGACCCAAGCAATTGAATTTGTACGCAGAAAAATGGAGAATTTGATTTTGAATGCAGCAATTACTTGAGATTTGCTCAATTTGTTTGTGGCTCTCATTATTAAGACTTCCATTTCAGCTCATGTAGATCCACTCTTCCATTAAGATTCATGCTGCTTTCATTTTTTCTCATCCTGACGTGATCAAAATTATTGTTTTCTCATCCTTGTTCAAGCAATTTTAGAGGCAAAGACTCCTGCTCTCAATTTGGAGTTCCTACTCCTGCTGGATTTCTTTAACCACGACTACTGCTGATACTCTGAAATACTTGTGTGACTCACTTTTTTTTGGCCACTTGAAATACAAAGAGTTTGGAAGAATTGTTTTTGTTGGCCATTACTTCTGTTTGATTTTCATTTTTAGTTGCAGATTCATAATATCAGTTTCCTTTTTACTTGACTTTTTCTTCCTTATGGTAGGTATCACACATTCTAGTGTCCTTTTAAACCAAACTATTCATTTGTGTACTTTTGAACCAAACTATCAAACAGCTCAGAAAGATTTTGTACACTTTAGATGTACACAGGCACTTGTATTTATTAGATAAGGACTTTTTATTGGGCGTTTTTCTTTTGTGTTGACTGTTCTTTTAGTTTTGTGTTCGCAGGCGCCTCTGTCAAACAATTTGTTTCTATTGCAATTGTTATTGGGTGCAACATGTCATAGGTGATTGGGTTTATTGCATTTTGTTATTCTGGGCTACTAGGGACCATGGCATTAGGCCCATTCCAGCAATTCTAAGCTGATTGGAGGCAGCTATTTCTAAGGGGGTGCATACTTCATTTTGGAGGCATACTTTCTCTCACCTCTAAGTCTTCTCTGCCATTACCACCTTCCTTTTGTTTCTTAGTTTTGTGTTGGTTTTGCCAGCTTCCTTTTGCTTTTCTCCCTTACACTCTCCTCCTTCTCTCTATTCTATGATTCTCACTCTGCATATGTGGAATAATGTGGAATGAAGAACATAGTACAGTTTTGAAGAAATATACAGTTTTGTACCATTGGATCCATGCAGATGTTCTCCTTCCCCTCTGCTGCAGGTGGTGGTTGGTGGTTGTTGTTTAGAGGTAATTTTCTGGTATTGAATATATTGTATATATTTATTGTATATACTGTTTTGTTTTTTTGTTTTTGGCCTTGTCTTTTTAGACATCTCTGACATCTGGGGACAAAGACTGAGGATAGAATATACGTCATTGCATTAGTACCTACTGACGTCAGGACGTCAGTCTAACGCGCATGAACCGACGCCAGCCATATACTTTGCGGGCCGACTGACGGACCGGACGGATCATAGGACTGACTGCAGCAATGTGGATCCTCGAACATCTACATTTATGGTAGGTACAAAACTGTACTTTTTTACTCAAGGTTCTTTTTAGTGCCAAAAAAGACAGGGGACTGGAGACCGATTCTGGATCTCAGCTCAGTAAACAAGTTTGTAAAAAAAGAGAAATTCCAGATGATCACGTTTGTCTATCCTTCCTCTTTTGGAAGAAGACGATTGGATGTGCTCTGTAGATCTTCAAGATGCGTATTACCATATAAAAGTGGACAAGCGCTCAAAAAGATACCTTCGCTTCTGCATAGGAGCCACTCACTACCAATTTCGAGCAATGCCCTTTGGTCACTCTACAGCCCTGAGTGTTCAACAAATGCATGGCAGTGGTTGTCGCTCACCTGCGACTTCAAGGATTCCAGGCATTTCCATACCTAGATGACTGGCTCCTTATCTTCCCCATCAAGCGTCTACTGGAAGAAGCCCTAGACTACACTATTCTCACAGCTCAGCGCCTGGGAATCACTATAAACTGGGAGAAGTCCAACACAATCCCAGCACAATCCTTAGAATTCATCGGAGTTCTGTTGGGCATGAGGAATTTCACAACATCTCTTGTGGATCACAGACTTCAGTGAATAAGACAACAGGTTCAGCCACTAATCTGTCACCACAAATCCTCTGCTCAGTCCATACTTCAACTCTTGGGGTCGATGGCAGCCTCGATCACCATTGTTCCTCTGGCCAGGGTCCACATGAGACTTCTTCAGTGGCTACTTCTCACTCAGTGGTACCCTCTACAACATCCTTTGTATTTTCAGATAAGTGTAACTCAGAGATGCAAGCAAGATTTGCTCTGGTGGATGTCTCAAAATCCCCAACAATGGTCCCCCTCAGCCCCTATCAGCCAAAAGCCACGGTGACCACGGACACCTCCCTGATGGGGGGGGGGGGCTATGTCAGGGAAACTTGGTCCAAGGCACCTGGTCGAAGACAGAGGCCCATTTGCATATCAATGTCCTGGAACTGAGGGCAGTGCTATTAGCGTTGCAAGCATTCCATTCAATCCTTCCATCATGGACTATTGTCTGTGTTTTTGCTCTTCTTTCATTCATTACTCCCTACCCTCTGTACCCCTCCGGAGGTTACTGGTGGATCTCGTATGCTCCATTTTTCCATTATTGTAGGTTTGTTATGAATAGAGGTAGCCTCTACTTTTGTCCATCAACTTGCAAACTTGATCTGAGGTAACAGGGAGCAGAGCATTGCGGGTAAGATCTTGGCTTTAGAGTTTTTGGCTGATGAGAGCTTGGTATGAGGCCGGCTTGGTTCTGAGGACGGAACTGATAAACCATCAGTAATGAATGAACGAAGATCGACAACACAGATGGAAAGTTATGGTAAGACGTAACTTCTTTTTTTCATGCAAATGCCATGCTGGTAACATATCTCAAACGTAACCCTGACTCCTGTGGCCCCTAGCCAATAAATAAGCACACACTGAACTAGGGTTGCCACCTTTTCGAATGCCCAAAGTGGGACATTTTTTTTTTTAGAAATGTCAGATTTTGCAGGACAAAACATGCCCATGACCAGTACAAAGGATAGAACTTCACTTTTTACCAAAATAAAAGCTTATTCTTGTAGCATTTGAGTTCCTTGTGCTATTTCATATAACATTGAGGTGTTTCAGATAAAAATAATTGTTTTATGCAACTATTAAAAAAACTTGGGAAATATTTTTGTTGTAAAATCTCAGGACATTTGCCATTTTTTCGGGGTATTTTTCCCACTGAACATAACTGCCCAAAGAGGGACTGTCCCTCGGAAAGTGGGACAGGTGGTAACCCTACATTGAACTCCCTACTTAGACCAGGTAAACCCCTTCTGCCACAAGATGGATGATCATGGAATTTTGTTAATGTAAAGACATAGTAAAAGTAGCTCTTAAGTGCAGTTTAAACAACTACCAAACTAAGTCCATGGCTAATTCACCAGTATGCAAGGCAATCTGGAGGCCAACAGAACTAGAAAAAGCCAACAGTCTAACAAGTGATTATTTTTGCCACATAATTAAATAAATGCTTTACATATGCTCAAAAACAGTAGCTATCACTGTATACATAAAATACAAGTGTAGTAAATCAAGAAAATATCTTTTTCTTAGTGTGACGGCTCTGGATGCGTTTGAAACAGTTTGAGTTCTGAGGAAGTGAGCACAGGGCCTTGCAGGCTCTCCTGATTTTTAGCAGAGGAAAAACAGCCTGAAAACTGACTGCTATCCCCCCTAGTAAATAAACAACCGCACTTTAAGCTTCCTGAAGTGTTTCCCAACTCATCTGTTGAAATACATGTTGGCTTGTTTTAATAATCTGAAGAATGTCTCTGCCACTGATGTTCATCGTGTTACCCTGCTGCAGTCATCACACTTGGGTTATCCTGTCGTCAGGCTGTCCCGCAGTCTGCCTGAATTCCAAAGTCTAGGTCCGGTGTCGGTTGCTGTTGCTTCTTCCCTGATGTCCGTGCGCCAGGGGTATATAAGAGGCATCCGAAGCCATTTTCTTCAGTCTTTCTTGCCGTGCGGTGCCCGAAGCAGAAGCAGTTCGTAAGTGCCGGTCGGCCGACACCTGAGATTTTCAAATCAAATTTCAGTCCGAAGTCTTCAAAGCAAGTACCCCGTTGGGGAACCTTTTCTTGCCTCAGTCCGATGTCAGAAAAAGTTAACAATTGCGTTTCTTGTGGGAAGCAAATACCTCATAAGGACTTTCATTCTTATTGTATACCTTGCCTAGGCCCAGACCACAACGTCACTGGTTGTCGGTTTTGTGCTAGAGTCAATAAGCGAACTGTAAAGCGACGCTTTGATTTCGCACGACACTACTTCGGTAGGAAATTTAATTACACTATGCCGTTGGAGCAACCGACTACCGGCGTGCATAAAAAACACAAAGATAATGACAGGCAGCCTAGATCCAAGCCAGAATCCGAGGCCTCGGCTTAGCTGGTCGCCAGTTCCCCGGTTTTCAGTGAGGCGCCTACGCAGCTCCTGACGACCGCAGAATTGGAACCCCAGACCACTTCGGATTCTCAAGCAGAGAGTTCTAGGCCGACGCAGCCATTTTCTTTAGGCCCTACTGACAACATTGCAGAAGGAGAAGCCGGTGCTATGGAAACACCTTCGGTTATAGAAAGTGTCTTCAGACTGACTGCTCTCACCATAAAATCTTATGCTAAACTTAAGACTCCTCTAAAACCAAAAAAGACTGCACATCAATCTCCAGTTCAAGGCCCCATGCCTAAGAAACAGATGCTTAAAATGGCTGAAGATTTGATTTCTTTAATCAGGGGTTCCCAACCCCCCCCCCACACACACACACACACACAAAAGGCCTAGACAAGAGGAGGATTATGCCTCCTCTGATCAAGTGTCTATTTCCTCAGGCTCCTCTGAGGAACAGTATTACTCCTTTCCCCCTTATGAAGATTCTGATGCTAAAGATTCCATTCCCTCAGCTTCTCCCCCTGAAGATTATTCCTTTGGGGAAACCTTACATACCATGAGGGAACATTTCCACTGGGAAGGTCAGGACTACTCCGACTCAAAGAAAAGGCTCCGAGAGTTTCTTTTACTCCCCCAGCACAGACCACTTGCTATCCCTCCAGGTTTAGACATTGTGGATGATGATTACTTAGAATCTAGTCTAAATCCAGATTCTCTGCCTCCTGCTCCAGCCAAACCAGATAGATATTATAGAGTGCCTGACTCACACAAATTCCTTTACAAAAGCCCTGTTGCTGACCCAGACACTATCTCCCAGGGTCCCAAAGGGGCTAGGGCTTCTATGGCTAAAAATTCTATACCCTCTGAAAGGGACTCCAGAGCACTAGACAGGTGGGGGGAGAAGGTTTACACCTCAGCTACTCTAGCTATGAGAGCACTGCATTGTCAATTTCACATGCTGAATTACCAGCAATTCCCAATGTCTCAAATAACAAAAGATGAGCACGCACTCTCAACAGTCTGAATTCAAAGAAATGCAGGATCTGTTGCATGCAGCTGAACAGGTGGGCAAACATACTTTACAATGTGGATTTGATTCCTTGGAAGCTTCCTGTAGAGCATCTGTTACTGGGTCTGTTATACGCAGGCATGCTTGGTTAAAGGAACAAACGCTGCCTGATCATGTTAAAGCAAAGTTAATAGATGCACCCTTACAGCAGGATGTCTTATTTGGGGTTAAAGCAGAAGAGGTTTTAAAGAAAATGGAGGATAAGGCAAAATCTATGCAGATGGTCAAAGATTACTTACAGGTACAACCCCCACGCTTCAGCAGAAATTGGCCAGCAAAAAATTGGTCCTTTCCAGCTTCTGACAGACCACAGAGGGGTAAATACAGACGCCCAAGGGGCAGAGGACAAGCACAAATCCCTTAAAAACCTTGACAATGGGGCACTGCAACACAAGGGAGGAGAAGACAGGTCCCAAACTACTAGAAGACGAACACAATGACTTCAACCTCAAGCTGCCAAGCAAAAATCTCTTGGCAGCTCCCTTGGGAGGAAAATTAGCATTTTTTATAGACAACTGGCACATCGTCACAAAGGACAAATGGGTCCTAGACATTATCTCACAAGGATACCGATTTCATTTCCACACCTTGCCAATGATAAAAGGAATGCCAAACTTGCCACAAAATCAATGGGCAGAGGCACAAAAGCAAATTACAGCTCTCATGGACATGAGAGCCATTCAATTTGTACCTACACAGGAACAAGGCCAAGGATTTTACTCAAGGCTCTTTCTAGTCCCCAGAAAGGACAATGCTTGGAGACCCATTCTGGATCTTTCAATTCTAAACACCTTCTTGCAAGTACTCAAATTCAAGATGCTAACACTACAGCAGCTTCTTCCCATGTTGGGCAAGAAAGCTTGGCTAGTAACGTTGGACCTCAAGGAGGCATATCTGCATGTCCCTATCAGACAAAATTGCAGAAGATACCTCCATTTCATTGCAGGTTCAACCCATTACCAATTCTCTGCACTGCCCTTTGGCTTATCTACTGCACCTAGGGTCTTCACAAAATGCCTGGCACCAGTAATTGCATACTGCAGACAAAGAGGAATTCAAATATACCCATACCTGGACGATTGCCTCATCCAAGCAGAAAGCAAGGACATTCTCTTACATCTGACTTTTGTAAAACACCTTCTAAGTTGCCTAGGGTACACAGTAAATGAACAGAAATCAAAACTAGTGCCCTCACAAAACGTGACATTCCTGGGTGCCAGCTTGAATACAACGGCCCAGATGGCTTATCTGACTCCAGACAAACAACTACAACTAACTCAATACTTCAAAATAATGGCAACAAAGACCCAACTCCCTGCAAGAAAAATTCTGCAGGCCTTGGGCTTCATGGCATCTTGTATACTACTAATACCATTTGCAAAACTGCATACGAGGAAATTACAATGGTACCTGAAAAGCGTGTGGACTCAACACAGCCGCAGCTTAGAAACAATGATACCTATCATTCCCTGCCTTCAACAGGAGTTTCTATGGTGGTCACAGGCATGTTACCTCAACAAGGGTCAGCCTTTCACCTTACTCCCAGCCAGGCAAACTATGACAACAGATGCGTCGGTCTATGCCTGGGGGGCACACATGGCAGGACGGTGCGTTCAAGGCATATGGACTGTAGATCAAAGGAATCTGCACATCAATCAAAAAGAAATGCTAGCTGTACAGAATGCTCTGACAGCCTTCAGGGACCTCTTACATCCAGGACAGCTTATAATAAGGACAGACAACACCACAGTAATGTGGTACATAAGCAAACAAGGGAGTACACACTCCTACCCTCTATGCAGGCAAGCAATGACCTTGTGGAACACAGCACTGGCTTACCAAGTTCAATTACAAGCTCAATTCCTGCCAGGAAAAAGAACACATTGGCAGACGACCTAAGCAGAAACGTCATGGATCCCCAGGAGTGGAAACTGGATCCACAAGTATTTGCAATGATAACTCAAAAATGGGGGCTCCCAGACATAGATCTGTTTGCCAACCCCCAAAACCATCAGCTTTCAAAATTTTGCACAAGGACATTTCACCATCAAGCTTGGAAAGTGGACACACACTCATTCAGTTGGAAAATGCTGACAGTATATGCCTTTCCTCCATTGCCCCTTCTCACAATGGTGCTGCTGAAAGTCAGGATGGAGAGACCTTGAATGATACTCATTGCCCCGGACTGGCCACGCTAGCATTGGTACCCACTACTAAGGAACATGGCCCAGGGCCCACCATGGATTCTACCACAAATTCCTCATATACTTATACAGCAAGGCAGTCAGATTCCACACAGCCAGCTCAAAACCTTAAATTTGGCTGCATGGCACATCACCTAAGCAACCAGCCAGCCCCTCTTTCACAAGCTGTTATGGATGTCATTCTGGAGGCCAGGAGGCCCAGCACCAGGAAAGCCTACTCAGACAAATGGAAAAGATTTTGCGCCTGGAACCAAGCTAAAGGCCAAAATACCCTTCAGCCGGACATGCCTCAGATTCTACAATATTTAACTGAGATGTTACACAAAGGACTTTCTTTTTCATCTATTAAAATCCACGTCTCAGCTATTTCAGCTCACTACAACACGGATCCTCCCTTATTTTCACATCCACTTCTAAGGCAGTATCTCAGAGGGGCAAAAAACATTAGGCCTCCCAGGAGAGCGCCAACACCAACTTGGGACCTAAATTTTGTTCTGGAAAAACTTATGTTGCCATCTTTTGAGCCAGCTTTTTCAGCTGACTTAAAGTTTATATCATGGAAGACTGCCCTGCTGCTAGCAATTACCAGCCAGAAGAGTCTGAGAGCTACAGGCACTCATGGCAGTAGAGCCTTTCCTCATTTTTCATCAAGACAGAGTCACTCTACGAACTAACCCCTCCTTTATGCCAAAGGTGGTATCCATTGTGTCTCTAAATCCAACCATCCAGTTACCCACCTTCTTTCCAAATCCACAGAACAAAGGAGAAAGACTCCTGCATTCCTTGGACATTCACAGGCAACTACTTTACTACTTGGATAAAACTAAGGCTTTCAGAAAATCTGACCAACTTTTTGTATCCTATGCTACAGCATCACAAGGAAAGGGTATCTCAAAACAGACCATTTCCAAATGGATAGGACATTGCATACATTTCTGCTACACCCATCATGGAAAACCAGTTCCTGCTAGCATAAGGCCCCATTCCGCCAGGGCAGCAGCTACATCTACAGCCTTCCTCAGGGGGTGTCAACCAAGGATATTCTGGAAGCTGCAACTTGGAGTTCAGTACACACCTTCACCAAACACTATCAGTTACCACTTTACTCTAAGACTAGAGCTGGCTTCGCCACTGCAGTTTTCCAGGGCCTTCTAGCCGCCTCTAACCCTGTTTGACTCCACCTCCCATCCTTAGCTTTAGGATTCTACCCAAGTGTGATGACTGCAGCAGGGTAACACGATGAACATAGTACAGTTTTGTACCTACCATAAATGTAGATGTTCGAGTGTATACCCTGCTGCAGTCCAGGTTACCCTCCCTCCATCCCCTCTGACCTAACTAAAACCTTTCAATACCTTAAAATTTGATACAACCTTTGTGGTGTATTTGCTTATAGCTGGAGGGATGTTTTGTTTGTGCTAAGCTTTTATTATTGGTACTATCTACTGACCATCTTTTGGGGGGGCACCTGACATCTGGGGCAAGAAAAACTGAAGAAAATGGCGTCTGATGCCTCTTGTATACCCCTGGCACACTGACGTCAGGGAAGAAGCGACAGTAACCGACGCCAGACCAAGACTTTGGAATTCAGGCCAACTGCGGGACCGCCTGACGACAGGATAACCCAAGTGTGATGACTGCAGCAGGGTATATACACTCAAGCACCTACATTTATGGTAGGTACAAAACTGTACTTTTTATCTTCAGAAGGTAGGTAGTTCCTCCTAAATTCTGTTATTGCTTCTTTTAAACAGTGCCTAGTTACCAGTGAAATAGTGTATTTGATTTTGTCCTGGGAAGCAGCTACTTCTGCTTTGATAATGCATTTTGCATGGGCATGTAATCACAAGTTTTCTGAAGATGTTCAGTCTGAAATATTTAATTCTCCTTTGGATCACCTCCTTCTCAAAATCTACAAAATGTCTTGGTTATTTGATTAGAAGCTAAATATACCACCTCTCCAGCCTGCTGACTAGCAGAATTTTAAGAAGTGTCAGAAAGGATCTAATTAAAAGGCGAGTACCCGCCAGAAAAGGAAAAAAATCCACTACTTCAGAATGAATGTTGCAGCATTGCTCTCCCTGCACCACCACTCCTTTAAATCTGTCCCTAGAGCCCTGTTCTCCATTTTCCCTCAGTGGGTTCGAACACAACTTCAGGAAGATTACAAATTGCAGTTTAAAAGCCTACCCCCCCCCAGTCATCCATGTCAGACTTCCCTGTTTCCTTCCGTCATCAGTCGGTTGTTTTTTGTCTATCATAGAACCAATGACCCAAGATGTGTGTGTGTGTGTGTGTGTGTGTGTGTGTGTGTGTGTGTGTGTGTGTGTGTGTGTGTGTGTGTGTGTGTGTGTGTGTGTGTGTGTGTGTGTGTGTGTGGAGGGGGGGGGAGTATACAAGATTTGTTTCTTGTGTCAAAGAAAGAACTTTCTTGGATACTAGTGCTGAACCTGTCCATTTTAAAAGTTCAAACTGCTGGCTTTGCAGAGTTTCTTACCTCTCATATCTCAAGGGAGTTTTTTCCTGGTAACTCTGGACTTGAAAGATACCTGCTTCATATTCCCTTTGCCCAGGGTTCAAATGTTTTCTAATATTTTGTGTGTTTGGGTTACTTTTTCTGTACCCTGCATTATACTTTGCGTTATTCACTGCTCCAGAGTTGCTTACCATATGTCTAACCCCAGTGATTGCCTGTTGCAGACTGCATGGCATTAACCCTTCCGTATTTAGAAGACTTATCTTTTTAGAGTCTTTTTCCCCAAGTGTAAAGAATTATAAATCTCCTTTGAGCCTTTTTCTGGCATTCTGTCTCACAATTATTTTTCTGAAATGCCTTCCAGACTCATCCATGCAAAGGCATTCCTACATTAAAAAAAAGTGGAGCTGTATTTGGAACACTTCCCGTGTTTCTTCAATCAGTTCTACATTTTAGACAGAGAGTAACTTGCGTTTTTAGGGTTCTTGTCTTATGACTCTCATAATTCCTCTTGCAAGGTTGCACATGAGAAAAAGATCTGTTTGGACCCATCATTTCCATCCACTAGATTTCCAGGTTTCAGTACTGGGCTTTGGGAAGAGAGAACTTCTTTGAAGGAGAGAGAATTTCTCTGAATCCAGGTCTTTTTTTTTTTTTTTTCTCTCTCATCCTCAGGTTCTGTCCCCCTCTATCTGCTAGATCCCTGAAAGGCTTGAATGCTAGAAGGACACCTCCCCTGCTGAAACCTAACCGGAAACTTTCCTTCACTGTCCCTCGACTCTAAATAGATATGCCAAGGTTAATATTACCTTATCCTGTCTGTATGTACTATATTATTTAGCCATGCCTGGTCTACAGCACTACCAGTAATCCCCACAATTGTTGTCTTTCGGCTTTTTCTGGTTACGGGTCGCCACAGCGAAACTCCGGTCCGCTAATGATTGGCAGTAGATTTTCACGAACGACGAGGTGCCAGCTTAACGTTCAACCTTCAACGAAGGCACGCCCTTTCACGCATGTCTTTCAAACGCCCACCCAACCGCAGGGAGGACAAGCAGACTCCACACAGAAGACACTCCCCCCACTCCAGCCCTGAATCGAACGGGAGAACCTCTTGCTGTGTGACAACAACGCTACCGCTGCACCACCGCGGAAGTCATTCTGAAAGCCCCACAATCAACCCTAAAATACTAAACTGGGTTACTCCTATATCTGTCTCTAAGGATTTCCTAGTGAACATATCTAAGTTTCTAAGCAGCCCTAAAACTACAAAAATAGCAGAAAATTGGCAGAAGAAAGCTTAATGTGTGAAAAGGCTACACAAAGTGATTACTGTATACTACATAAAAATTATATACTGAAGGCAAAAACAAGGGTAATAAAATATTTTTAAAAGAAAAAGCCTCATTGTACTTATGTGCTTATACAGGATTTCGTGGTCAGGTTAAGTCCAGCTGCGCTCGGGCTTGCTCCGTGCCCCACCCACCCCTACTAGTCCTAAGTTTATAGCTTTAAAACCACACCCGGTCTTTTTAGAACCAATCAATAACTCTCCAGACATTATCAGGACCCTTACCTACCTATCCTAATTATACCTCTACTCAAGTTGGGCAAAAATCAAAGCTAATATCTAGACAGTGCCTCTGTTATTGGCCATGAAACCTTTCAAATTTAATGCTATTATACTGCCTACTACCCTTGATGATAATTCCATATAATAATTAATTTAGACCACTTAATAATCCCCCTTACGACTAACTCCTTGGATACAAAATACCACCAACCCATTAGATCCAGATGCATCAACCCCAAAACCAAGAATTACCCAAGACTAATATTTAAATTCCTGAAGTTTACAATTAGACTACATGGCAACCTCACAAGGGATGGGGACATTCATCCAAACCCTGTCCCAACCTCACTAGTCGATCCTAGCCTCAATTCTACTATTTCCACTGACTTACAAACTTTAAATAGACCTTCAAACTCACTCCTGATCAGTCACCTAAATATTAGAAGCTTAAATGATCTTAGTGATCACCTGCTCACATACATCATGAAAGACAAAATTAATTGTACAAGCTTACCTATTTATAGGTCTATCAGATCCAAGAAAAACTTTGACCCAACTAAATTTCAACTTGAACTCAAATCATGTAACTGGACAAAACTAAAGTTCCTTCCCCTTGATGAGGCAGTGTCATCATTTAACAATTCATTCCTTACTATACTTGACTTGCATGCCCCTAAACGCTCAATAAGAATTAAAACTCAACTAGCACCCTGGCTAACAACAGACACCAAAACCAAAATAGCAACTAGAGACAAAGCGTGGGATAAATGGCGCACTACCAAACTACCCCTAGATCGGATCAAATTCCAACAACTTAGAAATGAGACTAAAAAAGCCATCATACTAGATAAGAAAAATTACTTCTACAATCTGCAACATAAACATCAGAATAACCCTCAAAAGTACTGGGCAGGCATAAATAAACTTCTCCAACCAGGCAAATCCACTACTCCGACCCCAGGAACATTATCTGACAAGAGCCAAGAAGATATAGTCAATTCATTCAGTACTTTCTTCACAGAAACCATCCAGTCATTAGCTAACCAACTTTCTCCTCCCCACACTTCTATAAACACTATACCCGACTCACCACTCTCTTTTAACTTCCAGCCAGTGCCCACATCCTTTATCAGATCCCTTTTGAAAAAACTGAAGCCAACCACCCTTTCAGCCGATCTTCTGCCAGCTGAATACCTGCAAATTGCTGCAGATGTCGTAGCCTACCCTATCTCAATCCTAATTAACAGAACCATAACCGAGGCCTCAATCCCCTCAATTTGGAAAATATCCTATGTTATTCCACTCCACAAATGAGGTTCATCCACAGAACTATCCAACTATAGACCTGTAGCCATACTATCACCACTTGCCAAAATTATGGAAAAGTGCATGCACAACCAACTAATGCTCTATCTAACCCAAAATAAACTACTCACAGACTCTCAACATGGATACAGACCCCATCATAGTACAACTACTGCCCTCCTCTCTCTTACTGAAAACATTAATCTTAACCGGAATAATAAAAAAATATCCTCCGCTCTCTTCCTGGACCTATCGAAAGCCTTTGATATGGTAAACCATCAGTTACTTCTATATACTTTAAAAACCCTGTATCTAGATACTCCAGCCCTTGACTGGTTTCAAGTTTACCTCACTGGGAGACAACAAGCAGTAATGTGGCAAAACAAGCTCTCCTGCCTACTACCAAATACCATAGGAGTTCCTCAAGGTTCCATATTAGGACCTCTCCTCTTTTCAGTCTTCATAAACGACATCCAAACAGTCATCCCTGAAGCCACCTGCATTCAATATGCAGATGACTCGACTATAATATGTTCCAATGCCTCTCTTGCAAATCTACTAACTACCACCCAACATAGCTTTACCAAAGTCGAAAACTGGCTTGCCAACCATCTCCTGATCTTAAATCCAAACAAAACCAAGTTACTTCTCGTCTACCCAGCCAATAGATCTCCGACTGAAAACTTCACTATAAAATCCAATAATGGGACCATCATCTCCCCAGACACCTATACAAAGCTATTAGGAGTAAACATTGACAATAAACTCAGATTTGATATACATATCAACCAAGCCATTAAGTCAGTCAACAAGAAACTTGGGACCCTATATAGAATTAAAGCCTTCCTTACCCCGAATGCCAGGGCAGCCACAGCCCGCTCACACCTTCTCTCTACCCTACTATATGCCTCTCCTGTCCTCACTCACCTTAACAAATCTGATCTGGCCAAGCTCTCATCCTGCTATAATCACATTGCCAGGTTCGTTACAGGCCTACCCTACAGAACACACCACTGTACTAACCTGAAAAAGCTTGGATGGATAGAATTCCCACACCTTCTTCACCAGTCCCAACTCATAGAGGCCTTCAAAATCCTTAAACAACCTGAGAATACCCCAGCACTAAAAACTTAATGACTCCCTACTCCAATCTAAGCTGCCTTCGCTCAGCAAACAGACTCCTTGTCCAAACAACTAAATCTCTCAACCTAGGTGGTGACGCTATTTGCCAACACCACTGGTAAAATATGGAACTCTCTCCCAAATAACATCACGCTTGCAACTTCTCTAAGTCAATTCAAAAATAGTCTAAAACTCCACTTCAAGTCACACTGGCTATGTCCTTGCTCAAACCCAGACTAGCTCTGTGCCATTAACTAAAACATAAACAACTAGCTAAGATGATAAGTACTTTGTATACTGTGATAAAGAAATATGTATCCTGTCTAACTCTGTCATTATACTGCCTACCGTCCTTGCTAATATGTTATTAATGTTACATTTGTAGTAATCTCAGAAATAGTAATGGCAGTCTTGTACTTGTATGTAAATAGCCTATGTTTTTGTTAAGTTCTTTCAGCTCATTTACTGTACCTAATTATCAATGTAACTCTGTTGGAGCTTTTCTCCCTGGGCCTCCGCTGAAAAAGGACATGTATCCAGTCGGACCATCCCGGTTAACAAATGTAAAATAAAATAAAATAAATAAATAAATATTAAATAATAAGGTCCACCACCTGCATGCACTCTTAGATACACATTTCCCTGAATATACTTTGTCTTACTGAAACCTGGCTAAAACCATCAACAGCAGATAATGAGGTTTTACCCCCAGGTTATAACATACTAAGGTTAGACCATGCCACTAGGAAGGAATAGTAGCTGTACTATACAGAACTACTCTAGATGTGACCTCTGATTCCACATTGATAATGCTGAAATTCTCATTACCAAGCTTTAAATTAATAAAAACAAAAGTATCAACATAGTCTGTGTCTACATTCCCCCAGGTAATAATGCAAACACCCTAGAAGATATCCTGTCTTGACTGTCTAGTAACTACCCTCAAGAAACCATTGTTCTAGGAGACTTCAACATCTACTAAAATATATGCATCTCCAACCATTCTTGTAAGTCTATACAGATTTACTCAGATCATGTCCTTCCCTACTAGGATCAGTAAACCTAACAACAAAGATAGTATCCTAGATTGGATACTCATTAATAGCCATCCCCACATGTATAGGGCCGGTACCCAGCCATCCCCACATGTATAGGGCCAGCACCCGACCTGAAGACATAAGTGATCATTTTCTTACCTATATAATCAGGCATAAGACTGACATCCCCCACCAACCTACTTACGAAACAATTAGAAACAATCAAAACTTAACCCTGCTAATTTCCAAAATGAACTCAAAGCATTTAATTGGCCAGTCCTAAAACATCGGGTTCCTATTATGTGAGCGAAAGATCACAATTTTGAATGCTCAGAAGAGCAAAAATGCCGCAAATCGAAGTTCATATTGTGGGATCGCAGTACAGTGAAGATTGGAATATTTACCCTTTCCTCACTGTAGTGTGATCTCGGAGTTGGTATATATATTTAGCCGGGGGGGGGGGCACAGCCCCCCACAATAATAGTTTCAATTTGCGCTCTTATGAGCATTTGAAATTGTGATCTTTCGATCACATAATAGGAACCCTAAAACATCTACCACTTGAAGAAGCTGTATTATATTTCAACACCAAATTCCTAGCCATCCTTGATACCCATGCACCTGCATGTTCTATAAGAACTAAAGCAAAAGTTGTTCCATGGCTTTCAAAAGAAACCAGACAAATGATCTTACTTGGAAACAAAGCTTGGACCACTTGGTGTACCACAAAATCCTCCTTAGATTAACTTAGATTTAGATAACTAAGGAACAACACTAAAAAAATCTACCACCCTAGATAAAAAAAAATGTTTACTGCCATGTACAACAGAAGCGTCAAAACAATCTGCAAAAATTTTGGGCAGGCATAAATAAACTTATTCACTCAGGGCAATGTACAACTCCAACCCCCTCGGCTACCATCCAGAAACCTTCAGAAGACTTTGCCAATTCCTTTAATAGTGTCTTCACAGAAACAATCCAGTCACTAGCTAACCAACTATCTCCCATTTGCCCGAGTCCTGAATCTGCCACACCTAGTTTTCAACTCCCTTTTAACTTTCAACCAGTTTCCACATCACTTGTCCGTGCCCTAATCAAGAAACTAAAACCTACCACCCTTGCAGGCCTAAATTTCTTTACCAATTCTCATCATCTGATCAGATAATTTCAAAAATTTTTTTTGAGTCTGTAAATAAAGCTTTGGCAAAATTCATATGGTTTAAATCTGTTAGAATTTCCTATTCTAGATTGGCATTTTCGAAGGACAAGGGAGGTTTGGGTTTACCTAATCTTTATCTCTATTATTTGATTGTCTCATCCAATAAACTTCTTACTATCTCTAAATTCAATAACACTTCTTATCCAAATCACTCTTTATGGATAAAATTATGGTATAATTATGTAATTTCTAATAATTTAAATCATGAGGCTATTCCCTTTATCTCTCTGGATAGTTTATTTATTAAAAATATCTATAGTATTTAAACAAAGATTAGAGATTTCCAAACCTTACTCAAAATGTGTAAACTAGAAAAGATCTCGCACCATGTTCAGCCAATTCATCTAAACCCAAATATATTATTGGACAATAAACTTTTGAACTTAACAAACTATCCTTTAATTAAAAATCTAAAAGTAGGAGATGTTTTGAAATATCTTGACTTGCCTTTATCTGACTGGTAAGTCATTGAAAGTAAACTGGAATTACTCACCAATTCATACACAACTAAGAGCAATAATTAAAAACAAATTTGTATCTCTGGTCCCCATAGACTCACAATTGAAAACCTTAACACGATTATCAAAATACTTTCATCATCTGATAAAATGCTCTCAAACTCATATAAATTAATTAATTCTTTAATGATGGACCACAACTGTCTTTTATCTAATGTTTGGTTGAATTATAATTCCCAATTGTCAGAATCTCAGAAAGTCCTGGCTATTAGACACACTAAGGAATTTATCCCTTTTAAAAATTAGCGTACACAATTAATGATTAATAATGATGCCTACTTTACCCCAATCTAATTAAACAAATTTAACCCAAATAAGTCCCTTCGTGTTCATGCTGTTCTCATCCCCAAGCAGACCTCCTTCATATTCTATGGTATTGTCATTTTTCTCACAGATTG
Organism: Protopterus annectens; assembly: GCF_019279795.1. Taxonomy (NCBI): domain Eukaryota; kingdom Metazoa; phylum Chordata; order Ceratodontiformes; family Protopteridae; genus Protopterus; species Protopterus annectens. The sequence continues at coordinate 221,144,616 of NC_056741.1, forward strand.
TGGACATCTTTGAAAGTCAGACTGCAGAAAATGGGATATCAAAATCCACGTTGACGGGAATTTGCTATTCTACATATTCCATTGATTTATCTTTCAAAAGTTGATATTCATGTTATCTTTTTATTTGCTCATTACTAAAACTTTATATAATACAAAATTGGATTGATCGTTCTAAATTAAAATGGATTACTTTCCAGAAAATGGCTTTTAAATGTATTGATGCTCAAAGATACTTAGGTGGAAGTCCAAAAAAAAAGCTATTAGAAAGGTTGTGTTAGAAAAGGTTCTAAACATATTAAATAGTTAATGTTAAATATATATATTTTTTTCTCTCAGGTTGCCTAACTTGTATATAGTGTACATATGGTGTATGTTTTATTTCTAAATAACTTATCAAAATCTCATGAAGGTTGTTATCACTAGATGAATTGTTATATGTTCATTTATGCCTTCTTGTTATGTATAATCTTTTAATTGTCTTGCTATTCATATAATTAATAAAAAATTTTTTGAGAAAAAAAAAAACCTACCACCCTTGCAGTGGATCTCCACCCAGCTGAGTATCTACAAAAAGCTGTGGATGCCATAGATACCTGATCTCTATCCTGATCAATAGAACTATATCAGAAGCCACTATCCCCTCCATCTGGAAGACATCCCTTGTTGTTTCACTCCACAAAGGGGACAGTTTCACTGAACTGTCAAATTACAGACCTGTAGCTATTTTGTCACCTGGCTAAAATTATGGAGAAGTGCATCCATAAAAAACTCCTGAGCCATCTCATTCAGCACAGTCTTGCACAATCTCCTGGCTAACCTGCAGCATGGTTTCAGACCATTCCACAGTACAACCACAGCCCTCCTCTCCTTCTCCAATGTTATTAATCAAAACCAAAACAACAATAAGCTTTCCTCTGCCCTCTTTCTTGATCTCTGTGAAGCTTTCCACATGGTCAACCACCAACTACTCATACACACACTTAAAACTGTTCCCCTAGATGTCCAAGCTATCCAGTGGTTCAAATAAATATTATCTGAGTGGTAGACCGTTTGTTCTGCCATAGTACAGCCTATCTTCCCTTCTACCTATCACCCTTGGGGTCCCTTAGGGCTCTATATTAGGACCCCAATTATTTTCTATCTTTATTAATGACCTGGACACAGTCATCCCAACAGCCAACTTAATTTAATATGCAGATGACTCCACTTTGATTTGTTCTGCCACCCCCCTTTAAGTCTGCAGACTCTATCCCAAAATGTGTTTAGTGCTGTCGAAAATTGGCTCTGTAATCGATGTCTCCTATTAAATCCTAACAAAATGAAGCTACTGCTTTTCTCCCCCACTAATAAAGCCTCCGCTCCAAACTTTACTGTAAAATCTAACAATGGCACTGTCATTGTCCTAGATCCCTGTACCAAACTCTTAGGTGTAACCGTTGATAACCTCAAGTTTGTGCATATTAATCAAACTATTAAAAAAGTTAATTAAAAAACTTGGCTCACTATACAAGATCAAACCTTTCCTCACTCCACTAGCTAGGACAGTAATTGCCTGTACACATCTACTTTCCACCCTCCTTTATGCATCCCCTCTCTTCATGAACTTGAGCAAGTATGACATTAATAAACTCTCTAGCTGCTTTAATCATATTGCTAGATTTGCCACTGGAGCAGCATACAGAACACACCACTGTCTGAACCTAAAGAATCTAGGGTGGCTAGAATTGCCTGTCCAACTTCAGTACAATCAGCTAATAGTAGCACATAAAATTCTCTATCAACCTGAAAATACCCCGTACTTACAAAAATTATCACCCCTTACAGGAACCTCAAGACACTTCGCTCATCCAGCACATTATTAGTCCAAACTCATCTGGAGACTCTCTCTATGCCAACTCTGTTGGTAAAATATGGAATTCGCTTCCTGCTGAGCTTACTTTAGAACCCATTCCAGTCCAATTCATAAAAACCTAAAACAGTACTTTAAAAGGCAATGGCTATGTCCTTGCTCTAATCCTGACTAACTCTGGCAATGTAAACACCCCTACATTGCTTCCTAATTGTTACTCCATAACAAGTCAGTTTTGTGTATGACAGAATGAATGACTTTTATCCTATGTATTGTATCTGTAACAGTGCTTTAACTTGATTAATGTAGCAGTTTTTCTGTATGTATGTGTGGAGCTTTTCTCCCCAGGCCTCTGCTGAAACTGGACAAGTATCCAGTCAGACTGTCCTGGTCAACAAATGTAAAATAAAATAAAAATAAAATAAATATTCCCTACTCAGTCAGTGGCAACCAATGCATCAGATTCTACATAAGGAGCTATATTATTGAGTGTAAAAGTGCAGGGTCTTTGTAACAAGCAGGACATGCCAGCACATTAATGTAAAAGAGATGTTACCTGTGATCCAGCTGTAGAATCTCTTCATCATCCATGAGCCCCATGGCCATTGTAGTTTATTATAAATGCACCACAGTGATGTACATAAACGGGTCACCACGTCTTAACCTCTGTGGTGGCTGGCTGTGATAGCTTAGGATGTTGCAATGTTTAATCCTCCAAGCTTCCTATGTTCCATCAGAGCAAAATGTTGCAGCATACAGGCTGAACAAGACCAAGACAGACCCTCATGAATAGAAATTAAGGGGAGGGTGGCTTGTCTTCCAGAAATTGATCCATTTATGGGCAACACCACCTAAAGTTGATCTGTTTATTTCTTTTCAAAATAGAAAACTCAACATATTGTCTTCTAGGATTCCTTTCATGCAGGTCTGGTGAACAGATGCTTTTTCGTCCATGTGGATGGGAATGTTCCTTTATGCATTTCCACCCTTTCCACTGATGTCCTTGGTCATGGAAATTCAGAAGGAGACTCCATTATCATTTTGGTGATTTTCTTCTGGGGCAGGTGGTTGTGGTTCTCCCTCCTTGTGGAATTGGCCTAAGGCAATTACCACAAGCTTCCTCATAGACTGGACTGGATATAGTCCCACAAGACCCTCGGGGGAGTTTGATGCACCCCAGTCTCAGCCGTCTGTAACTACCCAGATGATTTTGTTTTGAAATCTTTCAGGCACTTCTTTTCTGAGGATGTGTAGCAGGTACTAAAGGAGGCAATAAATCCTGCCACTAGGAAGTCTTATGTTGGTATGTGAAAAAAATTTTCTAGTTAGTGCCACGCTAGTAACTAGGGCCCAGTCGGGGATTATGTACTACTGGTGCTACTGTATTTGTTTGAGTAGCTGTCCTGTCCTCTGTCTTACTCCTTTAGCAAAGTTGTACTTGTCATTTCTAAGTTTGCCAACAGACCCCCCCCCCCTTTCTTCTCAAACTTTTGTCAAGCTATTATTGAAAAGGATTTTGGATTTAAGACTACTTAGAATACAGCTGGCACCTTGTTGGGTTATTACTTTGTGATGGCAATGTTAACTCTGTCTCCTTTTGAACCTGCTCGTCTGGCTGTATTTGGGTTCATGATTTGGAAGACTGTTTAGTCACTGCTTTGACATCTGCGAGAGTATCTCTGAGTTTCAAACTCTTATGGTGGGAGAACCCTATTTCGTATTCTGTACAGGTGGGGTTACTTTAAGAACAAATCAGTCATTCTTTCCAATAGCAGTTTCAGAGTTTATTAAGCCTGTCATTCCTGTATTCTTCTTGGCTCATAGTGTCAAGAAGGAAAGGATTCTCCATGCTCTGAATATGCACAGGAAACATGGACATTATCTTGACAGAACTGGGTCCATTAGGAAAGTTGAGAACAGGTGTGTATTTCATGTGATGGCACAGAAGGGGCAACCTGTGCCAAATCAGACAGTTTTCTTATAGCTGAAAAATATTTCTTTTTCTTTTGTTCCCACCATGGGAACACAATTCCAAGCAAGATCAAGGTGCATTCTAGTATAACTTTGTCTTAATTTATGGCATATTGGAAATGGATTGACTCTAGATATTCTAGAGATAGCCACTTCATCCTCTGAAAATACTCTTTCAAAGCATTACAAACTGGATTATTTTTTCAGGTCCAGAACAGGTCTTACTAGGATGATTCTTCAGAGGCTTCTGGATCCTAATCCTTCCTCTTCCCAGGCTTATGTGTAAGCTATGGTAATCTACCTATATAGCTAAGGCTATTGCAGCGTTATTTATGATGAACATAGATGAGTTGTATAACTTGCAGTTGTGATAACAGTAGATGCTCAATTAAGTCACTGGTGCAGTAGCCACACTTTTTCCCTCCATCCCCTGATTTATGTAAAGATTTTAGGGCACTAGCTCCCTCCTTCTTTGTGGCAAAAAGAAGTTCTGAAGTATCTTTGCACCCAGGCTGCTATTTTCTCCACACAGTAGCTTGAATCACAGCAGTCTGGGTGCATGTGTGGGGGGAGTGAAAGTTTTGGAAGACTGGTCAGCCATTATATCTTTGGCAGGATATAACCCATATAGCAGTGATTCAACCAAGCATCTACTATTACAGTAAGTGCATCTTACACAGTTAAACTTTCCCCACAACTCAAAGCTACGTACCTTAAACACCATTCCATAAAACTACTTGCTCAAGTGCATATAGGATCACTGTAACAGTATTCATACAAAACAGTCTGTTCTTACAAATAACCACATCCTCAAATTTGTACAGATGTTTTCTAAGGGGTGCATCCATACTATACCCCACATGTGGTGGTCTTTACCCCCCACCCTACCCTTTTTACTTTATTACTCTAACTCTTAATTCACTGCAAATCTGAGAAAGAGCAAGTACTGTTTTAGTGATTTATTAATTTATTTTTTAATATGGGTCTTTCTCAGCTGTGGCATGATCTCAGAGAAATTATGAAATGAAGTGTTCAAACTTGACACACTTCATATCTGTGGTATACTTATTATTGGAATTGGCAAATATGCAGCCAGGTTCAAGTGAAATTAAAGCAAGGATACTGTAGACGACGTGGAGAAAACCCCAAAACAGTGTTCCTTAAAGCAACAATATTGTAAGAAAATTGAGGGAAACAAGTCAGCTGGTCATATTCAGTTTTCACTGACAAATTGTACCTTTAATGCAGTAGTTGCAGAGTGAATGGCAGACTTTGTGCTTTGGGCCCAATATGAAATCAGTACCATTAGGGATTGCCCTGAATCTAGTGCTTGGAATTGAACTGTAAAATCATCAAAGCTTCTTATTCTTGCCATCGTTGTATTAAACAAATGTGATCACAGGTAGTTAATACTTTAAACAGCATTTCAACCAACTAGCAGTGTTTAACAAATACAAGTCCCACTACTGAAATGTAGGCTGAACGGACTGTAAAGGACGGAACAATCTATGGTTTAAATTAACATCGTTTTTTGTTTGCATCTTGTATCCTGCCCCCATTTGTGTTTTGAAATCTGGCATTCTTTTCCTTTATATTTGCTGGGAAAAGCTAAAAGAGAGAGAGACAGTAAATATTGATGGAGAGCACCGTGAATAACTGTACTGTTACTGGTTGTTGATTCAATACCAATAAATGATACCTGCCACTTTCTGAAACAAAGCACTCCCTTCCCTGGTATCTGATACTTTTTCCTATATGTCTTTTTTGGTTAATAGTGAAGGGTGTTCTGTAACGCTCATAAATGTAGTGCGCATGTAATTTTATTTCTGTTCTCTGAAGTTGTATAAATTTCTCTTCCAGTTGTTTTCTTTCGGAGTAGCTGCCTTTTATGCACGTGTTCTTGTCTAGAACCAGTTACGTTTGTAGAAAAAATGTGCCAGATTTTATCTTGGAAAATCTGTGCCAGAAGACTGTGTACAAATATAGTGCTGATTAGCTAATGCATGCTGAATATTTACTTTGCACTTGTTTCTGTTTATTCCCTTAGGCATATCTTCAAAAGACTGAAGTTCTTGGGGAACAAATTGGCATCACAAGCATTCACACTTTTGTTTCTTGCAGTCTGGCATGGCTTACACTCAGGATATTTTATGTGCTTCTTCTTGGAGTTTATCACTGTAGTTGTGGAAAAGCAGGTAAATTAGTATCCGTCTGTTACACTATAAAAGTAATGTGGCTTATGGTCAGACTGCTGAACAACAACAGTCGTTGTTGTGAAGATGTTTACAGATACCTTGGATCTCCAAGGCTGAACTGGAAAATGTGGGTAGAGTGTATAAGGTGAAGTACTGCATGCTGTTAGCATGGCGTAGGCAGACATACTAGGCTAAAGACATGCTAAGATCTTAGCCTGACCAGAATTTGAAGTTTGTTTTTATGTAGTATGCATTATAGCACAGGCTGAATTGACACTTTTCTTTGATTTACAGTATCGCTAACTAAAAAATGTATGCAATAAGTTGTTGAAGTTATTGGTAGTTTTATTTGTGCCCTTTGTATGTTTAGCAAGGGCAATTCTGTTGCCACAGTCGGGAATGTTTTTCTTTTCCATTTTGCCTGTAACTTCTACTTTATTTTTTCCCTGCACTGATGTATTCCCAAGTCCTCAGCATAAACCTCTCTAACAGGTCAGGAAGCAATGAGAATGAGCTTGATGGTAAAAACAGTTCAATGAATAAAATACAAAAAAAAAAAAAATTCAGATCTCAAATGCCAACGAAATACAAAAAAAAAATTCAGATCTCAAATGCCAGTAATAATAGAAAGAAGATACACAGCCAGAGCTTTCAGGACACTGAGAAGTGTCCAGAAAGCTTTGCCTCTGTGTTTTCTATTATTAAACTTGTCTGTCATTTGAGATCCTTTTTTGTATTTTATTCGTATTCCCAAGTCCACAAGACACATGCTGGGCAGGAGGACAAAGCAGAAGTTTAGAAATTCTGTGTAAAAACTGACTGCACTTGGTTAAGGGTCCATGTAGTCTTCAGTATGTCCAGAGTTGGATACTCTTTTGTGCATTTGGAAAATAAAGCTGCACACTTCCATACTGTAGTGTTCATATCTTTAAGGAGCCCAAGCAGTGTGCAACAGTAAAGGCTTGTACATATTTCACATAAAATTGTTGTGCAAGCAAGAGATAATTTCACCCCTTTAATTATAGTATATTGATCGAAATGTTTCAGTATAATGTTAAAATGGTTTAATCTCATTATGAAAAGCCTGTAGAGGAGTGTGTGCTCTCTTCTTGCTATGGACAAGGTGAGATGCTGTTGATTTGTGGTTGTAACCCTGTAGGTGGAGAAATATATTCTCTGCATTATTTTTATCCGAGTGCCAGCAGATGAATTATAGTTCATGTTCAAGAAGGCATCAGTGGCTGGTGACCCCAGAGCAAGATGGGTCCACATGGAACAACTGAGTGACAGAGCTGGCTATAATAGGGTGAAGATGCAGTTGGGCTTGTTCAACTTTAAGAATAGTTGTAAATACATCCAGGCATAAAGCTGCTTGGGTTATTTCATGTAATTAGGGCCACCCGTGTGATGTAAACACATGTATTCTCAGGTAAATGAGCTTTGTGCACTGAACACAAGGACCCCTACACCCCCTTATGTTCTCAGATCAAGGTCACTTCATTTATAAGGAAAAACGGTCATGTAACTCATTCACCCCGGAGCAGCTCAGAAAATGCTGCCTGCTTACTTCCACCATAGGACCAACAGTGCAGCCAGAGCTCATTTTCAGAGAATCCGTTTGTAATACCATACAGAAAACAAATGTTCATAATTCTTTAACCATAAGAGCTAGACTAAAAATTTAAATGCGAAAGTTGTTCAGCAGACAGTGCCTTTCCAAAAGTGTAAATGTTGATAGTGCATATCTAAGTCATTATTAAGTATTTGCCAAAAAATGCTGATATTATGCATATTTTTTTACCTTTTTGGTACAACAAATCACAATATCTTAGTGAATGTACCATGTAGACCCATACACTTTGTAATTATTTTGTTTGTATGACTGTTAGCTTTAAAATGATATCTTAACCATTACTGTGTGATGCTTCATTACAGAGATATTCACAGAAATATGATTAATATCATATTTCTCATAATCGATAAATAAACCGAGCACAATATCTCATCACGTGTAACAGAGACTACGTATCAGTGTACAAGTTGTGTGGCTCAATGTCAGCTTCAAAATGATGCCTCATTTGTGTCGCCACCATGCTCCCTTACAAAGATGTGGGCATAATAATGAGAAATATTGCAAATGTATAATTTTCATAATCCTACAAGACTAAACAAACTGTGATATCTGTGCATGTGTACAGCACACAGACACAGTTTTTACCATGCTGTAACTATTAATACAGTCTTCAAAAGGAGGTATTACTTAGCACATTGACAATGCTCCCTTGCAAAGTTGTTTACCAAAATATGAAAAAAAAATCATAATTTTCATAACCATAGTTCTAAAGAAACTTTGATATCTCTGTATGTGTACAGCATACAGACAGTTATTTTATCATGTTGTAAGGGCTAACACTGTCTTCAAAAATGAGGTATCCCTCAACACAATTACATGCTCCCTGGCAAAGTTATTTACCAAAATATTAAAAATCATAATTTCCATAACCTAAGTCCTAAACAAACTGTGATTTCTGTACATGTTTACAGCATACACGATACCTGTGCTGGGTACCTCTCAGACTGCTGGTGCCCCTAATGTGTCACAAACTTTTTCAGTGTCAGCAGTCTGAGGGCCTTGAAATGACTCCACACAGACCAAAACCCAAATGTGGATGTGCATTCATCAATGTGATAACGACTTGTACCTTAGTGAATAACAGTGACAGCTGCTGAGAATTTGACCTGAAAAGTGATAATGACTCTGTGCTATATTGTAACCGCACTTATTGTTAATGTGATAATGACCTGTATTTCCTTACTGCAAAGGTATGCATGCTTGGACACAGGGGATAATTGATGCACATAACCTGTTGAGTAGGCATTCATTATATTACCTTGTGTAGCTGTTATGTAACAGAGTCATCATCATCATCTGTTAGGAGATGACCTGAGTAATTCAGTAAACATAGAATAATGAGGTTGGGAGGGTGGCCTAATGGTTAAGGTGTGTGCCTTATAAACACAAGGTCCAGGGTTTGAGTCTCACAAGGGATAATTGGCTAGTCTTAAAATGGCTCACAAGTGCAGCTAGCCTAGTACTAATCTATGAACCTTGTTGTTAGGTCTTTCGGCTTTTCCTGGTTAGGGGTCGCCACAGCAGAACTCCAGTCCGCTAATGATTGGCAGTAGATTTTTACGTGCCGAGCTGCCAGCCCTGACGCACAACCTTCAATGCCCATTCACGCATGTCTCCACACAGAAGATGCTCTAGCTGAGAATAGAACAGGATAACGTCTTACTGTGAGGCGACAATGCTACCGCAATGTTTCTGAGCCCTTCCTCCCACCTAAATGTTTGAAACTCCTTGCTTAGAGTGCACCCCCAATGACATTATTGCAGTTTGCTAACTGAAAAGAAATGAGATTTGTCATATAACCATTGCTCAGATGTTCTTTGTGTTTCACTGTTGCAGTCATTACATTTGGGGTTATCCTGCTGGCAGGTTGCCCTCAGTCGGCCTGAATTGCAAAGTCTCGGGTCCTGCGTTGGTTGCTGTCACCTCTTCCCTGAGGTCAGGCCGTCAGGGGTATAAAAGATGCAGCCGACGCCATTTTATTCAGTCTTTCTTGCCGCACGGTGCCCGAAGTAGAAGCAGTTCGCAAGTGCCGGTCAGCCAACTCCTGAGATTTTCGTGTTCGAATTTCAGATCCAAAGTCTTCATTAAAAGGTAAGTACCCCATTGGGGAAACGTTTTTCTTGCTCCAGACCGATGTTAGAAAAAGTTAATAATTGTATTTCTTGCGGGAAGCAAATATCTCATAAGGACTTTCATTTTTACTGTATTCCTTGCCTAGGCCCTGACCACAACGTTGCTAGTTGTCGGTTTTGTGCTAGATTTAACCAACGCACTATTAAGCATCGGTGCGATTTTGCATTAAGCTATTTTGGGTGAAGATTTAATTATACAATGTCGTCGGATAGCCATCCGACTACTGGAGTTCACAAAAAACGCAAAAAAAAAAAGAAAAAGGCAACCGAGATCCAAAACCGATGATGAAGCTTCTCCTAAGCAAGTCGCCCATTCGCCGGTTCTCAGTGAGGCACTTTTCGCAGCCTCTGACGCCCACTACTTTAGAGTCGCAGGCCGCTACCGACTCCCACATGGAGTCGGACAGGCCACTCGAAACTCAAGGTATTGGAGCCTCGGAGATTATTCCCTCAGTTGGGCCCGGAGCCACTGAGCAGGCATTGGCTTCTGAGGGTGTATTCAGACCTAAACAATTATATATAAAATCGACTTCAAAGACTAAAACACCTTTAAAGGCAAAGAAACAAATTTACCAGCCACAAGGACAAGCCTCCATACCTAAAAAAAACAGATGCTTCAAAATGGCCGAAGACTTAATTACCTTGATCAGGGGTTCCCATCCCCCTCCTGATAAGAGGCCTAGGCAAGAGACAGACTATGAATCTTCAGATGAAGTTTCCATTTCTTCTGATCAGGAATATTCTGTTCCCCCCTATGAGGATTCTGATGCTGAAGAATCAATTCCTTCAGCTTCTCCTCCTGAGGACTACTCTTTTGGGGAAACCTTGCATACCATGAGGGAGCACTTCCACTGGGAGAGCCAAGATTTTTCAGAATCTAAGAAAAGGCTCAGAGACTTCCTTTTACTACCTCGCTAGCTATTCCACCTGTGTTGGACATTGTAGATGTGTTTTCAGAGTCTAGTCTGACCCCTGACTCTTTACCTCCAGCTCCTATTAAGCCGGACAGATACTACAGGGTCTCTGACTCTCATAAATTCCTTTTCAAACACCCTACTGTAGACCCAGAAACTATTTCTCAGGGTCCCAAAGGGGTCTAGGCTTCTACTGCAAAAAACCCTACCCCCTCTGACAGGGATTCTAGGGCACTGGATAGATGGGGGAAAAAAATTTACACATCTGCTACTTTGGCTATAAGGGCCTTAAATTGCCAGTTTCATATGCTCAAATATCAGCAATATATCATGACACTGCTTAAACAGAAAATTATGGCAAATTCTGATTGTGCAGAAAACAAAGAAATGCAAGATTTATTGCATGCAGCTGAACAAGTTGGAAAGCATACTTTGCAATGTGGGATTGATTCTCTGGAGGCCTCCTGCAGGGCCGCTGTTATGGGTTCTGTCATTAGGAGGCATGCTGCTTGGTTAAAGGAACAAACTCTGCCTGATCATGTTAAAGCAAAATTATTAGATGCTCCTTTACAACATGATACCTTGTTTGGTGTTAAGGCAGAAGAGGTGTTAAAGAAAATGGAGGACAAAGCTAAATCTATGCAAACAGTCAAGGATTTTTTTACACGTACAGCCACCTAGATTTAGCAGACACTAGCCTACAAAGAATTGGTCCTTTCCAGTCTCAGACAGACTTCAAAGGGGCAGATCCAGATGCCCAAGAGACAGATCACAGCCACAAGGATCCTACAGGCCTAAACAGTGGAGTGCTTCTACCTCCAAAGATGGAGAAGACAAAGCACAATCATACAGGAAACAGTCCCAATGACTTCCCCATGCCTGCACCAAGCACTTACCTTCTGGCAGCACCCTTAGGGGGAAAACTAGCACTTTTTTCTCAAAATTGGCACATTATAACCCAGGACAAATGGGTTGTAGACATAGTGTCACAAGGCTACAAGTTTCATTTCCAAACCCTGCCAAGGGCAAACGGTTGGCCAGACCTGCCAAAAAATCAATGGGCAGAGGCTCATAAACAAGTCGCAGCTCTCATGGACATGAGGGCTATTCAGCATGTGCCACAGCAAGAGCAGGGACAAGGATTTTACTCAAGACTGTTCTTGGTACCTAGAAAGGACAAAGCATGGAGGCCAATACTGGACCTATCTATTCTAAACACTTTCCTGGATATACCGAAATTCAAGATGTTGACCTTACAACAGCCTCTGCCCTGCTGGGCAGCAAGGCTTGGCTCGTGACTTTAGACCTAAAAGGGGCATACCTGCATGTCCCAATCAGACAATCATGCAGAAGATACCTCAGATTCAAGGCTGGCTCAAAGCATTACCAATTCACTGCACTGCCCTTTGGCTTATCTACTGCGCCCAGGGTCTTCACAAAGTGCCTATCACCAGTAATTGCTTATGCTTACTGCAGACAAAGAGGAATACAAATATATCCCTACTTGGATGACTGCTTCATACAAGCAGAGAACAAGAACATTCTATTACAGCATGTGACGTTTGTGCTGCTAGATACGCTACACCTAAAGAAATCCCAATCCCTCCGTGCCACATGCTCCAGGGACCTAAACCTCATTACCACAATAAACAAAACATGCTGGAGGGACAGGTTCCTAACCCAGAGACTTTCCATACTCTGGAACAAACTTTCCATTCACGTCAAGCAGAGCACTTCACTGGCCCTCTTTAAGAGAAATCTTGACAAGTGGATGGGCAATAGGAAGTTCACCCCAGGGATCACTTCAGTGACCTTGCTTGACAGGGGTACTGGGAACTAACTTTGTGCGGCATGATGCCAGGGAATCTTCTTGGGCTAGGCTTGTATAGACTCCAGGGCCGTTAGCCTAGTACACACCTATCAACCTAAGAACTAAGCCACCATCGGAGTGGAGAAAAGAGATCCTGCCAATAGGAATGACTGCAATTAGGGATACAGATAATGGGCAAGAGGAGGTTGGAATTTATTGGAGAAAACTGGCAAAGGATCCAAGGTATTGGAAGAAAAAACTAGAAGGGGAAAGGTAATAGAATGGGAAGAAGTCAAGAATTTGTTTGGACTGCAGGTTAGTGATTGCCTTGCCTATCAAGGATTGATATTGGAGTATAGGCAAAGAGAAAAAATAGACTATTCTAGATCTCTCAAATTCTTAAAGGTGTTCATGTTCAAAATACTTTTCAAGGACTTCTGCTTATTTCTCAAGGGAGCATTCATGCTGACCCTAGATCTGAAGTATACCTAACCTGCATGTTCCCACAGATAGAAGTCCCAGAAGGTTCCTAAGGGCTGAAAAAAGGGCATAACATCAGCTCACCTTCTTGGGTTTTTAGCTTATCCATTGCACCCATAATACTTAAAAACTACCTGGCTCCAGTTGTAGTCTTTTCTTGAGCTATTGTCATTCAGGTTTATCCCTACCTAGAAAACTCCCTGAATATAGCAGGTCCTTTCAGGGTGCTTTGTGTTATTGCTTTTACCCTGTATCACCTCAGGATCTTAGTACTTATTATTAACACTGAGAAATCCTCCCACAATCCCTTCAAAAGGTGACTTTCCTGGAAGTATGCTTCAGTACTACTCTGCATTGAGCATTATCCCCTCAGGACACACTGGAGATGTTGATGGACCATTTCATCAGCTGCATCCAAAAAGAGAAGGTTACAACCAGGCAATTCCCAAGACTTTTAGGGTACATGGCAGCATTCATTTTGATGGTTCTGTTGACATACCTGCATATGAGAAAAAATGTATGGATACCTTGAAAATCAGGTGGTGGCAGCAATGGCACCCAGCTGTGGACCAGTGTTTTCCTTCAGCTGTACATCATGAAATATCTCATGGTGGACGCAACACTGTGCCCTGAACAAGGGTATGCTTTTTCATCCCCATAAGCAGCAGTAATTTTCCTTACAAACGGACAGAGTTAATACTCTTGAAACATAGTATGGGAAGCTTATGTAGAGAATCTGTAGAATCTTCAATTTCAAGGGACCAGGGATACAGGATGAGAAAGAAAGACATAAAATAGCAAGGAAACGATGGCACTCATCCTGGAATTGAAAGTCTTTCTCCCTCTCAAGCAGGTGTAAATCCTGCAAGTTAACATGGACAGCACCACAGCTATTTGGTGTATAAACAAGAAGGCACTCACCCCTTCTTGCTGTGCAGGTTGGCTACTCAAGCATGGGAGATTTCAGCAAAACAAATAACGTCTGTGATGGTCTTGTATATTCTCCCTGTACTGGTAGGCCACTTTTTAAATGCTTTACCTTCCATACCCTTGACCCAGAGTGCTGATGGGAGGAAGAGATGTGGTCAGAAATTATTATCATTGTTCCTTTTTGGCCTATGTAGCACTGTTTCCCAGTCCTATACAGCCTGCTAAGAGGAAAACAAAGGTGATTCCTCAGTGATCAGAATGTCTAACCTTAAACAAAGGATGTAATGGGATCCTATCTCGCCTACATTCATAACTGATGGGTTCGGAGCCAATCTATCGGCTCCAACTCGGCCACTATATAGTAGAACGAAGTCTCTAATTGGATGGGCTACCCCTTATCCCAGAATGCACCATGCCTGCTTCCCCAGATCTCGTTTGCCGCTTTTCAAGCTAGACGTGGTCTCGACTTGGCTGGAGTTAAGTGTTTTTTTGTTTACTTTTTGGTCTTTTGACCTAGGGGTTTCTTCACAGATTTAACAAACAGCTGTTTTAACAGCTTTACGTGTGTGTGTGAACCTGTTTCGGTGTGATTGGTATTTTTTCTACTTACCGGGCAAGGCCCGTTTAAGTTAGAGGGCCCTTGCCCTTATTTGTGAGTCAATGTGTTGATTTTGTCTACTTTAAGGTTTGCTTTTCGCCCTACTGTACGTCCTGATTATCGGGCTAAGCCCGTTTAAGTTAGAGGGCTTCTGCCCGTTTTGTGTTCTGTATCTCGGGCCAGTCCCGTTTTTGAGTCAAGGGCTCGTGCCCTACTTTAAGGTTACTTTTCGTGATGGAAAATACTTGTGTGATAGGATGTCAAAAGAGCAGAAGTCTGGTTTTAAAAAGTGCACCAAGTGCAACTACAGAATGTCTCTTACTGATAGCCATGCTGTTTGCGTATATTGTTTAGGACCGAAACATTTGCAGGAAACATGTAGTGTTTGTCATGCTTTTTCCTCTAGGGTCCTTCAAGAACATAAAAATAAATTGATCCTTAAGGGCCTTATTAAGACCTCCTTTGAGGAAGCTTTGGCTTCTCCTTCCTCTCCAGCTTCTAAAAAGAAAAGGTCATCGTCTCTGACCAGTCTGTCGGAACCGACTTCCAAGAAGCATAGGTCGACCTCTTCTTCCTCGGCTCCAATGGCTTCGGAGCCTCTGGTGGAAGGGTCTGCCTCGATACCTCTTTCCTCGGCTCCATTGGTGTCGGAGCTGCAGGTTCGGGGATCGAGAGGCGAATCACCTGCTTCGGCTCCTTTGGTCTCGGAGCCGTTGGAGGTGTGCAGCTCAGACCCCCCCCCCCCGGCCACGAAGTCCTCTTCGGCGCCGATGCTTATTCATACGGTTCCGGATCCGGTGCCTATGGTGTTGGAGCCGGTCCCCTGGTCTATCGGAGCCGAGAGAGAAGTCGTCTCGGCCCCCATCTATTTCCTCTAAATCCTCCAGGTTGTCAGACTCAGATTTGGACAGAGTTATCCAGAGGCTTTTCCAGTCCCCGGTTTTTGCAAAAATGGTCTCGGCTCCAGCCCACTCGGCTCCGGAGCCGGTCCCCACTTCGCATCCGATTCCTCCTCCAACCTCCTCGGAGCCGTTGGAGTCGGTGATGGTAGAGCGGAGCAGAGTTGTCCAGTCGGAACCGAGACTCCCTCGGAGCTTCTCTGTTCGACCATCATTCCTACCCTGTCCTCGGCGTCAGGGTTCGATACCGGGACTTCCTCGGTCAGGGCCGAGGGGAACACTTTGGAACTGGTAGCTTCGGTGCCTAGTCTTCCCCTCGGAGCGTCGGCCGCAGGGATTCCCGGTACCGTCGTGGTCTCTCAGCCGGTGTCCTCCGTAGAGTCTGGAGGTCCTGCTTTTGAGGCCATGAGGAGTGTGCTGGCCATGTCCTTGCCCGGCTCAGCAAGTCTCTACCTCACCGTCCCTAGACTTGGGAACTGGTGCTTCTGGTGTGCTTCATTCCCAACGACAGTGGGGTCCCAGGGCCTGAGGATACCCCCTTGGGGGGTTCTCTTCTCCCGGGAGGTCCTTCTGAATCCGCTTCAGATGAACCTCCAAGGAAAAAATTGTGCAAGAGGAAGCACATGGACTCCCAGGATGAGTCTATCACATCAGATACTGACCTCGATGATGCGGAGGGGTCCCCAAAATCGTCCTCGGATGACGTTTCATTCTCAGATATCCTCCAGATCCTGAGACAGAGAGGCGATTGGCAGTCCAAAACCCCTTCCGCAGAGGAGTCAGTCTTCCTCCAGGCTTTTGGGGCCCAGCCCTCTGCCTCCTGGGTGTCTCCACCCTTCGATGAATTACTAGATTTAGTTTCTCGAAGGGTGTGGGAACACCCTGACACTGTGGAACCGGTGCCCGCCAGGCCTAACAAGTTCCTCTCAGCCCCTCCTCAAAAGGAATTTTTGACTAAAGGAGTTGCAGCAGATGCAATGGTGGTGGCATCTGCTACTCAGCAGGATGTGGCATTGGCTTCAACGTCTATTCACCCTCCTAATAAGGATTCCAGGAGCATGGGTAGGTACGGGAAGCGTACCCTTTTCTTCAGCGGCCTTTACCCTGCGGTCGCTGAATTATCTTTGTCATTTTACCAGGCTCCAAAGGGGCCTCCTCAAAGAGTTAGGTGAGTCTCTTATGGGTAATCTTCCTGAGGCATTAGCCCAAACTCTTGGCGCCCAGGTGACTACCCTATCTTCGATAGTCAACTCGTCCATGAGGCTCATCTCATATGCGGCCGAAGGGGCAAGTAGAGCAGCAGGAACAGGCGTGGCTCTTAGAAGACACGCCTGGTTACTCTTGTGTCCCTTTGCGGAGGCCTTTAAGTCTTCCTTCACCGACTCCCCCTTTGATGGGTCCTCCCTGTTTGGACCCAAGGTGAAGGACACACTGACTCGGTGCGAGCAGGAGGGCAAGACCTTGACTGCCATGGGGGCACGTTTTTCCGCTCCCTCTAGACCTTACCCCAAGGCCCAGAGAGGAGGGAAAATGTGGTTCAGGAAATCTCAAAGGTCTTTCCCTACTCCACCGAGTGAACCCCCCTCTAGAGGTGGGGGGGGGGATTCATGAAGACGCTGCCCCAGAGGCGGCAGAGGCCCCCGTATCTCTGGAGACCCCGATTCCTTTCGTGGTCCATCCTACGCTCACCGTCCCTGAGACGTGGCCCGACTGCACATCTCCGGAGCCAGTCGGGGTTCGCTTTGCGGAACACCTGCAGGCTTGGGAATCTATCACCAAGGATCAGTGGGTGCTCCGAACCATAACCGGAGGCTGTCTCATCCCTTTCATCAAGATCCCCCCTCTTCCTATCAGGAAAATCCAGGATGTGCCACCCAGTCAGCAGGATCAAGCAGCGGTCGAGGTTTCAAAGCTGCTAAGAAAAGGAGTCATCCAGCCTGTCCCCGCCGACCAGATCGGATCAGGAACTTACTCGAGACTATTTTTGGTGCCAAAAAAACAGGGGACTTGAGGCCCATTTTGGACCTCAGATCATTGAATCGCTTTGTAAAAAAATCCAAATTCCGAATGGTCACCCTTCAGTCCATTCTCCCGTTATTGGAGAAGGATGTCTGGATGTTCTCCATAGATCTCAAGGACGCTTACTATCACATTCTGATAAGTCAAGAGTCCAGGAGTCATTTACGCTTCCGCCTGGGAACCAGTCATTTCCAGTTCCGAGCACTGCCCTTTGGTCTCACCACAGCCCCAGGGTGTTCACCAAGTGTCTGGCAGTAGTGACAGCTCACTTGAGAAGTCTAGGATTCCAAGTGTTTCCCTATCTAGACGACTGGCTCCTTACTGCCACCTCCAAGCATCTATTAGTTTGGGCGCTTATGACCACAGTCAGTTTGGGTCATTCACTAGGAATCACGTTCAGTTGGGGAAAATCTGTGCTGCAGCCGTCTCAGCGTATTACCTTTATAGGCGCAGAGTTAGACACAAGAAGAATGCGGGCATTCTTGCCGGTAGAAAGGATTCAGGTCCTGCAGTCTCCGGTTCAAACTTTGTTACCCAGATCACGAGTTCAGGCCAGACTGATTCTGCAGTTATTGGGCACGATGACCTCGACTATTCTTCTAGTACCCTTAGCCAGGCTGCACATGCGGGTGCTGCAATGGCTACTGTCGGTTCAGTGGTCTTTTCAGGAACTCCCCTTGAACCATTTGGTCCAGATTACGGAAATTTGCTGTCGGGACCTACGTTGGTGGCTGCTTCGGTCCAACCTGGACCAGGGGCGACCCTTTGCCCTTCAGCCTCCCGTCGCCACAGTGACCACGGATGCCTCCCAGATAGGGTGGGGGGGTCATTATTTGGACAGGTCTGTCCAAGGCACGTGGCAGGCTCACGAAACGCACTTACATATCAATATCCTGGAAATGAGAGCAGTGCTACTGGTGTTGCAAGCACTCCATCATGCTCTTCCCCGGGGTACTATTGCGATTCTATCCGACAACATGTCGGTAGTCTGGTACATAAACAACCAAGGCGGAACCAGGTCCTACCCTCTTTGCCGAAAGGCCATGAGAGTGTGGCATTGGGCGATTTCTACCCAGCATTTCCTAGTGGCAACGCACATTCCGGGGAAATCCAATGTGATTGCAGACAGGCTGAGTAGGACTCTCCTGTTGCCCCACGAGTGGTCCCTCAACGACAGGGTGGCTGCAAACATCTTCGCCAAGTGGGGCCTCCCTTGTTGCGACTTGTTCGCCAGCCCTCACAATGCGAAATGCAGGGAGTTCTTCACTCTGACTCTCTCTCAGGGGCAGATTCCCAGGGACGCTCTAGCTAACAGTTGGCCCCCTGGTCTACTTTACACCTTCCCTCCGGTTCCCCTTCTCCCGAAGGTGATACAGAAGGCGATTTATCTAGGAAGCGACATGATTTTGATCGCTCCACACTGGCCTCGTCAGGTTTGGTTCCCCTTCCTTCTGAGGTATGCGGTGGAGGGCCCATGGTTTCTGGACCTGGTGCCCGACCTGTTAACTCATCAGTTGGGACAGTCTCACCCATCCCTCAGGTCCTTGAGGTTGGCCGCTTGGTTACTCCACTTCCAGCCTTAGTCAGCGATAACTCTTTCTCCAGACGTCATCCACATTTTGTCCTTTTCTCACAAACCTTCCACTACTAAACTGTATTCCAGCAAGTGGAAGAGGTTTGCTCTTTGGGCCCAGCAATGAGGTATAGATCCCCTTACCGCCCCAGTACCTCAGGTTTTAGAATTCCTGGCTTCTTTGTTTTATTTGGGCTCTTCAGTTTCCACTATTAAAGTCCAACTGGCGGCTATCTCTAATTTTCATGTCTCCTTTGAGCCTTCCTTAATGGCAAACAGGCTTTGCAAATCTTTCCTTAAAGGAGCGTGGCTCCTTTGGTCCCCAATAGCCCATCCTGTGCCCCCTTGGGACCTGAATATGGTTCTAGCTTCTTTAACTGCCCGCCCCTTTGAACCAGCAGCTACTTGTGATATAAAATTTCTATCTTGGAAAACCGCCTTTTTGGTGGCAATAACCTCTGCCAAGCGGGTCTCAGAGCTTCAGGCTCCCTGTGAAAAGTCAAATAAGGAGGATTAGAACAAAGACAGTGTCCCTCAAGTTAAATCCCTCTTTCTTGCCCAAGGTAGCATCCCCCTTATGCATTCAACAATCCTTGGAGCTCCCTGTTTTTTTCCCCAAATTCTCCAATAGCGCAGAATATATTTTCTATCAGTTGGATGTTCACAAACAACTGCATTTTTATTTAAGTAGGACCAATCAGACACGAAAGTCAGATTAGCTGTTTGTGTCCTTTGCGGAAAATAGGTTGGGTCAACCGGTGGCTAAAACCACCATAGCCAAATGGATTAAAGATTGAATCTCCTTCATTTATTCACGGTCCGGCAAAGAGCTACCCTTCCCAGTCAGGGCTCATTCTACCAGGGCAATGGCTACTTCTGTAGCATTCCACTCCAAATTATCGATAGATGATATCTGTGTGGCCGCTACCTGGACTTCTCCGCACACCTTCATTTCTCATTACAAGATAGATGTGGCTTCTCGGGGTAGAGCTTCCATTGGTTCCACAGTTCTCAGGAGTGTTTTCCAATGAGCCACCCGGGATTTAGGTGCTAGGGACGCTGTCCCATTAGTTATGAATGTAGGCGAGATAGGATCCCATAGTTATGTACTTACCATAACTTCGGATGTATGGGATCCATCTCGCCTACATTCATACGTACCCGCCCTCCTTCCCCCTTCCCATTGGATTTAGAGGGAATGTTGCTACTTAGTGAGTTTTTCTCTTGAAGGACTTTAGTTTGTTACAGTTGCTGGTATGTCTCTGTGTCTGGATGTAGGTATGAAAGCGAACAAACAAGATCTGGGAAAGCAGGTGTGGTGCATTCTGGGATAAGGGGTAGCCCAGCCAATTAGAGACTTCGTTCTATTATATAGTGGCCGAGTCGGAGCCGATGGATCGGCTCCGAACCCATCAGTTATGAATGTAGGCGAGATGGATCCCATACATCCGAAGTTATTGTAAGTACATAACTAAAAGTTCCCTGCTGCACCACACCTTGGCCACACTGAGTGTTAACAGCCAAGATTATCCCACACTAATCCTATTTTTAGAGGAATTGTTGAACATTATGGAAGAGTCTATGTAACCCTGACAAAAAATATCTTAACTTGCCAAGTAGAAGAGGTTATCCTTCTAGTACCAATCAAAGGCTTTGACATCAAAAGACAAGAGTGGCATTGATCCTGGAAAATCTATTTTTCTACAAATCTGGGTTAGTTTATATAAAAGTGCATGCTTTTGTTGTTTCAGTATGCCTGCCTTTTGACCCCCTTTATATTACAGACATTCTGTTAAGCAATTATTAGGGGGTGTTCTCCACCTTAGCCCAGGAAACAGATTGCTCCATCATGGAACTTCAGGTATGTGCTGGAGAAATTTACCTTGGCACCCCCTCTTGAGCCGGCATTCTCTTATATTCATTTCCTGTTTTGGACGATACTGGCCATGGCAGAAGTTGGCTAGACAAATTTCAGTGCTCCAATAATGTGTAAGCGACCTTTTCTGGTGATTTTGTCAAGATGCAGTAGTACAATGTACTAATCCTTGTATGGAAATGACTCTAAACCAGACCATTTGGCTTCCAATTTTTCTTCAGTGATGTGCACAGGCAGCTGTCACTCTATTTTCACAAGACCATAGATTTAAAAAAAGATCAGCTGTTTGTTTCTTGCTAAAGGAAAGCAGGGTAAACCTGTTAACAAAGGAGCATTTTCCAAATGGTCAGCACACTGTGTTGCCGTTTGTTAACAGCATTAGGGGAAGAAGTCCCAGGACATGTTAAGGCGCATTCGACTACACCTGCATCTGCCACCACAACCTTCCTTATTGGAATTACCACTGTGACCATTCTTAAAATAGCTACATGGCTGTGTGCAACTAGAATAGAGCAGGATTTGCCTTTACTGTCCTGTATGGTTTTATTCCCAAAGAAATTATAATTGTGTAATAATCTTATCATGACAGTAGATGCCCTTCTCTGCACTGTTGCAGTATCCTAAACAGAAGGGAGAATAAAAAAGCTCAAACAGAATTGGGGAGGAAGCTTTGAAGAGCCCTCCACAAACCTACACAAAATGGTTTCAACAAAACCTTTTGTGGCCCTAGCAACAATATCCAACTTGTAATGCTTCGTAAAGGTATGCACTGAAGACCAAGTGACAGCTTCAAGGATGGATTTGGTGTCCAACCCCGTTAAGAAGGCAACAGAAGAGGCAACAACCGTATTTGAATGAGCACTAACAGAGATTTGCCGTGAAAAGTATGACCAAAGGAAATGATCTTAGATATCCAGGAGGAGATGGTTTGCTTATATACAGCCAAACCCAATGTCCTGGAATAAAAGGAAACAAAAAGCTGAGCAGACTCATGCATGGCTTTAGTTTTATCCATATAGTATCTGAGCTGTCTGGGCAAATCCAAGATATGCAGGACCGTCTCACTAGCAGAATGAGGAGAAGGGAAAAAGGAAGAGAGTTGTACTGATTGATTCAAGGACAACTCATTTACTACCTTGGAAATAAAAGAAGGATTAGTATGAAGGAACACATTGCCCCCCGGGGGGGGGGGGGTGGCCATAAGAGCTTGGAGCTCGGAAACCCTCCAAGCAGAAGTAAGAGCCGGTGACAAAACAGTCTTCCAGATACAATGTTGCAAAGAAACACAATCTTCAGGCTCAAAAGGAACCTGAGTCGATCTTTCCAAAACAAAATTAAGGTCCCAAAGAGGAGGAGGAATAGGTTTCATTGGGATGCCTTATATGCAGGACACCTATAAGAAATTATTTGACCTTAGAACAGGAAGTTTAAAGGAGGATTCAAGGGCAGACGAGCAGAGTTGGCTGACATATGGGCCTTCACAGAAGAATAGGCCATGCCAGACTGGAGCAACTCTCACAAACAAGAGGACAACATGGATACCCACTGAAAAAGGGATTTGTTTACTAGACAGAATCTTTTCCATTTCGACACAAGATGTTCTGATTGAGGGTTTCCTTGCCTCCTGTAAAACCTTGATCACATCCTCAGAAAAGAGGTGCCTGAAAGGGATCAAAACCCTGTTACCCACTGTGTCAGTTGAAGAGTGGACAAATGAGGATGGATGAGAGACCTCTTGTTTTGTGTGAGGAGATCCAACTGGTGAGGTAAACTTATGGTGATTGTTCGAACTTGTGGCAAAGAAGTCCTGGATAGTTGTGTCCATATGTCTCTTTTATGCATCACATTCTATGTGAGGAGCATAAATGCGACCTATGTCACATACAAGATCATTAGGCTTTTGTATACTGGCCGAGCATCAGGCTACAGTAGGCAGGGGATCCCTTCTGTTTAGGGTACTGCAGCAGTGATATAGAAGGACATCTTACTAATCCACCTCTCCAGATGTCCTTCAAGAATGCAACTGCAGTCATAACATGTGGGTTGTCCTGCCTCAGGCAGCCCTCGGGCGGCCGGATTCCAAAGTCTGGGTCCGACGTCGGCTGATGTCGCATTTCTCTCCGACGTCAGAGCGGCTGGAGTATATAAGCATTAGCCGACGCCATTTTCTTCAGTCTTTCTTGCCGCGCGGTGCCCGAAGCGTCGGTCAGCTCCTGTATTCTACGATACCGAAGTCATCCAGCCAAGCCAGACAGGTATTACAGGGTCCCTGAAACTCATTCCCATTTATTCAGGGCCCATACTGTTGATTTGGAAACTATTTCACAGGGGCCTAAAGGAGTTTCAGCCTCCACCTCAAAAAATCCTTTACCCTCCAACAGGGAAGCAAGGTCATTAGAGCGATGGGGTAAAAAGGTTTACACTTCCACTACCTTATCTATGAGAGCTTTAAATTGCCTTTTTCATATGTTCCAATATCAGGATTATCTTTTAGAAGATTTACAAAAAACACTAGCTTCTCCTGATCCTTTAGACAGGAAGACTTTGCAGGAAGCTGTACATAACACTCAGCAAGTAAGCAATCACTTCCTGCAGTGTGGATATGATGCACTGGAAGCTTCATGTAGGGCAGCTATGACAGGGGCAGTGATGCGAAGACATGCTTGGTTAAAAGATCAACCTCTACCAGATCATGTAAAAGCAAAGCTTCTGGATGCACCTTTGGAAAAGAACAAGCCTTTTGGTGCAAATGCTAAGGATGCACTAAAGACCATCGAAGAAAAAGCAAAATCAGTTCAAACTGTAAAGGATTTCCTCCAGGTTCAACCCCCCAGATTCAGTAGGAATTGGCCTTCAAAAAACTGGTCCTTTCCTAATCCAGAAAAGTTTCAAAGGGGTAAGAACAGGCGTGGCGAGGAAGAGGCCAATACAGAGGCCCTTACAGGGGACGTCAATGGCAGCCAGGAAACCAAAGAGGTGACGCAGGGGTTTCTCCTGCCCAACAACCACAATCTCAATGACTTTCCTCTACTACCGCCTACCAGGGAACAACTGGAAGCTCCCTCGGGTGGGGAATTATCTCTGTTTGCAGAAAACTGGCACAGACTGACAAAGGACAAATGGATTTTGGACATTATAGACCGAGGGTACAGGTTTCATTTTCATACCTTACCAAGAAAACAAGGCATGCCAAATCTACCACAACATCAAAGGGCAGAGGCTATCAAGCAAACCTCTCTGCTAACTCAAATGAAAGCAATGGAAAGAGTTCCACAACAAGAACAAGAACAGGGATTTTACTCAAGACTGTTCCTTGTTCCAAGAAAAGAAACTCAATGGAGACCAATACTGGACTTGTCCGCATTAAACACCTTCCTCATAGTACCAAAGTTCAAAATGCTGACTCTACAGCAACTCCTTCCCATGCTGGGCAAGGAGTCGTGGCTGATTACTCTGGACCTCAAGGAGGCATACCTGCATGTCCCTATCAGACACAGTTGCAGAAGATACCTCAGATTTCTTGCAGGGCCAGAGCATTATCAATTCTCAGCATTGCCATTTGGCTTATCTACTGCCCAGAGTGTTTACAAAATGCCTGGCTTCAGTAATTGCTCATTGCAGGCTCCAGGGTATATAAATTTACCCATACCTGGACGACTGCCTCATACAAGCGGACGACAAATTGATGTTGACAAAAATCTGGAATATGTCATACGATTACTTCAAGCTCTGGGATACACAGTCAACTTCCAAAAGTCAAGACTGCAGCCATCCCAGCAAATAATCTTCTTAGGAGCCAAACTAGACACAGCCTCTCAAATGGCTTACCTGACAGAAGACAAGCAAGAGAAGTTAACTCAATACTTCAAAGGTTTAGCAAAACTCACCCAGATGACTGCAAGGAGAGTCCTACAGGCCCTGGGTTACATGGCATCCTGCATCCTACTGGTTCCATTAGCAAAACTACACATGAGAAAGCTTCAATGGTACCTAAAAAGCGCTGTTTTGGTCTCAGCACAGCAACAACTTGGAGGCAATCATACCACTCATCCCATGCTTACAAAAGGAATTCCTATGGTGGGCTTCGTGAACCAGGAAAACACAGGTTTGTCATTCAAAAAACCACAGATAACACAGACCATGACTACAGACGCCTCAGACCTCGGATGGGGGCGCACATGGAAGGCAGATGTATACAAGGACAATGGTCTCCAAAGGAAACACATCTGCATATAAATCAAAAGGAAATGCTGGCAGTAATGCATGCTATCGAGGCTTTTCAAAACCAACTCCAGCAAGGTCACTTAATGATATGGACAGACAACACCACTGTGATGTGGTACATAAACAAGCAGGGGGGCACTCACTCTTATCCCCTTTGCAGACTGACAATGCAGCTTTGGGAGAAATCACTGAGTCTAAACATCCAGTTGCAATCACAGTTTGTTCCAGGAAAAGACAATGTGTTGGCGGACAGCCTAAGCAGGAATTTCACAGATCCACACGAGTGGAGGTTGCATCCAAAGGCTTTCAGACAACTCACTTCGACATGGGGCAAGCCAGAAGTGGACCTATTTGCCTCTCACCTCAATCATCTACTACCAAAATTTTGCACAAGGACATACCATCCAAAGGCTTGGAAAATAGATGCTCTTTCATTCAACTGGAACTCCCTAGCAATCTATGCATTCCCACCTCTGCCACTGATGACCTCAGTATTACTAAAGATCAAAGCAGAGAAGCCCAAGGGAATCATAATAGCTCCGGATTGGCCAAGACAACACTGGTACCCACTACTACGGAGCATATGTCACACCAGGAGGTGGGCCCTCCCTCAGTGGCCTCTACTTTTGACTCAGCACAATTTACAAACACTGCATCCAAACCTTCAAACTCTGCAGCTAACAGCCTGGGAGATCCCATAAATACATTCAACTTACCTCTCTCCAAGGAAGTTCAGCGGATACTAACAGAGGCTCGAAGACCATCCACCAGAAAGGTCTACTTAGCAAAGTGGAAAAGATTCAGCAATTGGAATACCAGCAAAGGGCATGATGCATCATTGCTGAACATCCCACTTATCTTGGAATATTTGGCAGATATGTTACAGAGTGGCCTTTCATATTCGTCAATAAAAATACATGCATCTGCTATTTCAGCCAGATACAACACTGATCCTCCTGTTTTTTCTCACCCCTTACTAAGGCAATTCCTCAGGGGAATCAAGAACATTAAGCCACCAAGAAAGGCCCCAGTGCCAGCCTGGGACCTCAATTTTGTCTTAGAAAACTGACTCTACCTCCTTTTGAGCCAGCAGCTTCAGTTGACTTGCAATTTCTCTCATGGAAAACAGCCTTCCTGTTGGCAATTACCTCAGCAAGAAGGGTTTCGAACTACAGGCCCTAATGGCAATACCACCCTTTATTATTTTCCACAGAGACAGGGTTTCATTAAGGACCAACCCTACCTTTATGCCAAAGGTGGTATCTAGGGTTTCTCTAAATCAAGCCATTCATCTGCCTGCCTTCTTCC
This sequence comes from Protopterus annectens, assembly GCF_019279795.1. Lineage (NCBI taxonomy): Eukaryota > Metazoa > Chordata > Ceratodontiformes > Protopteridae > Protopterus > Protopterus annectens. The sequence continues at coordinate 221,171,027 of NC_056741.1, forward strand.
CCAATCCTGAGAATAAGGGGAAAGGATTTTACATACCTTGGACATTCATAGACAACTTCTATACTACCTGGACAGAACCAAGGCCAGTAGGAAGTCTGAACAGCTTTTGTAGCTTACGCCCTGCAGTCCAAGGAAAAGCAATTTCAAAACAGACTATTTCTAAATGGATTGGACATTGCATCAGATTCTGTTATTCCTTTCATGGAAAGACTGTTCCAGCCTATGTCAGACCACATTCCACCAGAGCTACAGCCACCTCTACAGCATTTTTAAGAGGGGTGCCTACAAAGGACATTCTAGAAGCTGCTACATGGAGCTCCGTGCATACATTCTCAAAACACTACAATCTCCCCCTGTACTCCAGATCCAGAGCAGGCTTTGCTTCGGCAGTCCTGCAGGGTTTGATTGCCACACCATCACTTTCCTAGAGCATACCTCCTCCCCCTGCTAAGCTATGGTATTCTACCCACATGTTATGACTGCAGTTGCATTCTTGAAGGACATAGTACAGTTTTGTACCTACCATAAATGTAGATGTCCGAGAGACATGCAACTGCAGTCGGGTTTTCCCTCCCTCCATACCCCTCTATGCTTAGGGTCCACTCCTATCCCTCCCTCTCTCTTAGCTGGGGATATCTGTTATGGTGTATTTGTTTTATTGCTCATGTATTTGTTTGGAATCCTGTTTTTGTCTTCCAATTTGATTACAGCCTTCCTTGGAGGGCACCTGGCATCTGGGGCAAGAAACACTGAAGAAAATGGCGTCGGCTGATGCTTATATACTCCAGCCACTCTGACGTCGGAGAGAAATGCGACATCAGCCGACGTCAGACCCAGACTTTGGAATCCGGCCGACCGAGGGCTGCCTGAGGCAGGACAACCCACATGTTATGACTGCAGTTGCATGTCTCTCGGACATCTACATTTATGGTAGGTACAAAACTGTACTTTTCTCACTGCCTTTGGTATTTTTCCAAGAGGTGAGAACTACAACAGTGAATACTGTGATGAACAAATTGTTAGGAACTTAACATAAGTGTAGATATTCATTTAGTTCCATTGTTGCAGTCCAAGCTGCCTTCCTTCATCCCCCTACGTATTTTACCTGGATTTCCTTTAGACTTGTAATGCATTTGAAGTGGCCTCCTTAGCTTACCTTCCTCCTCTTCTAGGCCGCTTTGTTTGTTGGCTTTCCTCATGGAATGTACGAATTGTGGAACTCCTTGGAGTGGAGTTGGGCCAATAGTGGAGGTTCAATTTGGTCCCCTGTTTTCTCTGGCCAGGGCTCCCCTTTCCCAGTTTTGACAGGGCAAGAAAGACCTGAAGATTTCGTCAAGCAGTGCACCCTTTATACTACTGACATCCTGACATCTGAGGAAGGACTTCAACTCGAACAGTGGGGGAGGAAAAGATTTTTATTTTATTTTATTTATTTATCATTTGTTAACTGGGAAAGTCCGACTTGGAACAAAGCCAATTTTCAGGGGAGGCCCGTGGAGAAAGGCTCCAGATGCATGTCTTTGTAACGTGGGAGGAAATTGGAGCACCCAGAGGAAACCCACACGAACGCAGGGAGAACATGCAGACTCCTCACAGAAGGCACCCCAGCCGAGAATAGAACCGGAGGACCTCTTGCTGTGAGGTGACTATGCTACCACTGCGCCGTCCATGATTGGCTGACTGCATGCTGCCTGCAGACTGAATATCCCAAGAAGTGACTGTTGCAGCACTGAAGCTATATTTATTGTAAGTTCTAGTCAAACATCTATATTTGTAGTAAGTTCCTAGTACAACTGCACTTTTTCTGCCTTTCTCCCTTCAAGAACAGTGTTCTCTCCACATTTGAACTGACATACTGATATTAAAAGTAGAAGTGTTGGTGTTTTTAACTGTAACTGTTTCTGAGGCTTGACACACATTTTCTGGCACTTTGGTGTATATTGATACAGTTTACTTGTGATAATCTCACAAGTGGGAACTGGGTCTCAAGAACAATTTTCAGTGATGACTAGGGCTCGAGGTCAGATATTTAAATATTAAAAATGTTTTGTAGGTTGAACAGACAGCCAAGCAACTCTCTATATAAGCTTTACAGTTTTCTTTTGCATAGTCAAAAAGCTCCATTCCTGTCTTTGTCAAGGACGGGATCATTCTCTAGGGTCAGGATTTGATTATTCGGGGGTACATGTCTGGCTGTTTTCTGTATGATCCTCTACTCTGTATTACTCTAAAATCTTACCTTAACTGTTTTGTCTGTAGTAATCTCTGTCATGCCAAGCAAGTAACTAATGTTAGAGTGATGAGCTGAGCCTGATGTTCATCGTGTTCCACTGTTGCAGTCACTACAATTGGGTTATCCTGCTGACAGGCTACCCGCAGTCGGCCTGAATTCCAAAGTCAAGGTCCGGCGTCTGTTGTTGTCGCCTCTTCCCTGACGTCAGTGCGCCAGGGATATAAAAGATGCAGCCGATGCCATTTTCTTCAGTCTTTCTTGCTGCGCGGTGCCCGAAGCAAAAGCAGTTCGCAAGTGCCGGTCGGCCGACTCCTGAAGTTTTCAAATTCGAATTTCAGATCCGCAGTCTTCATTAAAGCTAAGTACCCCATTGGGGAAACTTTTTTCTTGCTCCAGACCCATGTCAGAAAAAGTTAATAACTGTATTTCTTTTGGGAAGCAAATACCTCATAAGGATTTTCACTCTTACTGTATTCCTTGCCTAGGCCCTGACCATAACGTTGCTAGTTGTTAGTTTTGTGCCAGATTTAACCAATGCACTATTAAGCGTCAGTACGATTTTGCATTTCATTACTTTGGCAGAAGATTTAATTATATAATGCCGTCGAATCAGCCGACTACCGGAGTTTACAAAAAACAAAAAGAAAAGGACAGGCATCCGAGATCCAAAGCCGACGATGAGGCTGCTTCTAGGCCTGTCGCCGGTTCTCAGTGAGGCGCTTTCACAGCCCCTGACGCTCACTATCTCAGAGCCACAGGCCGCTTCCGACTCCCACGTGGAGCTGACTGGGCCTCTGGAAACTCAAGGTATTGGACATGCGGAAATCATTCCCTCAGATGGGTCTGGAGCCGCTGAGCAGGCATCAGCTTCTGAGGGTGTTTTTAGGTTAGGCCTACACAGTTATATGTAAAACCTACTTCAGCTATAAAGACAAAGACTAAAGCAGCTCTAAAGACAAAGAAACAAGTGCAGCATTCACCTGGACAGGCCTCTATGCCTAAAAAACAGATGCTTAAAATGGCCGAAGACTTTATAACTTTGATCAGGGGTTCCCATCCCCCGCCTGAAAAGAGGCCTAGGCAAGAGTTAGAATATGAATCTTCAGACCAGGTTTCCATTTCCTTTGATTCCTCCTCTGAACAAGATTACTCTATTCCTCCCTGTGAGGATTCTGATGCTGAAGTATCTATTCCTTCAACCTCTCCTCCTGAGGATTATTCTTTTGGGGAAACATTGCATACTATGAGGGAGCATTTTCACTGAGAGCCAGGACTACTCAGAATCCAAGAAAAGGCTCAGAGATTTCCTTTTATTGCCCCAGCACAGGCCCCTAGCTATCCCACCTGTTTTAGACATTGTAGATTATGTATTTTCAGAGTCCAGTTTTTCTCCAGACCTTTTACCACCAGCTCCGGTTAAGCCAGACAGATACTACAGGGTTCCTGATTCACATAAATTTCTCTATAAGAACTCTGCAGCAGACCCTGAAACCATCTCTCAGGGTCCCAAAGGGGTCAAGGCTTCTACTGCAAAAAACCCTATCCTCTCTGATAGGGATTCTAGAACCCTAGACAGATGGGGCAAAAAGATTTATACCTCTGCTACCTTGGCTGTAAGAGCCTTAAATTGCCAATTTCATATGCTTAAGTATCAGCAATATCTTATGTCTTTGCTTAAACAGAAAATGCCAGCAAGTACAGAATGTGCAGACAAAGAAATGCATGATTTATTGCATGCAGCTGAACAAGTTGGAAAGGACACTTTGCAATGTGGTTTTGACTCTCTTGAGGCTTCCTGCAGGGCCGCTGTTACAGGTTCTGTCATTAGGTGGCATGCTTGGTTAAAAGAACAGAATTTGCCAGATCATGTTAAAGCAAAACTATTAGATGCTCCTTTACAGCATGTTACTTTGTTTGGTGCTAAAGCAGAAGAGGTGTTGAAGAAAATGGAGAACAAAGCTAAATCTATGTAAACAGTCAAGGATTTCTTGCAGGTACAGCCTCCCAGATTTAGCAGGAACTGGCTTACAAAGAATTGGTCCTTTCCAGTGTCAGATAGACCACAAAGAGGCAGATACAGATGCCCCAGAGGCAGATCACAGCCCCAAGGCTCATACAGGCCTAAACAATGGGGTGCTTCTTCCTCCAAAAGCGGAGAGGAAAAATCACAGCCATACAGAAAACAGTCTCAATGACTTCCCACTTCCAGCACCAAGCTCTTATCTTTTGGCAGCCCCTTTGGGAGGAAAACTAGCACTTTTTTCACCAAATTGGCACAGGATCACCCAGGACAAATGGGTTCTAAATATAGTTACACAAGGCTACAGGTTCCACTTTCACACCCTGCCAAGGCAAAACGGTATGCCAGATCTGTCACACAATCAATGGGCAGAGGCACAAAAACAAGTTTCATCCCTCATGTACATGAGGGCCATTCAGCAAGTACCAAAACAAGACCAGGGTCAAGGATGCTATTCAAGACTGTTCTTGGTACCCAGAAAAGACAAAGCCTGGAGACCTATACTGGACCTATCTATTCTAAATACATATCTGGATATTCCAAAATTCAAAATGTTGACTCTACAGCAGCTTCTGCCCATGTTGGGCAACAAGTCTTGGCTTGTGACTTTAGATCTAAAAGAGGCATACCTGCATGTCCCAATGAGAAACACGTGCAGAAGATACCGCAGATTCAAAGTTGGCTCAATACACTACCAATCCTCTGCACTGCCCTTTGGCTTATCTACTGCGCCCAGGGTCTTCACAAAGTGCCTGGCACCAGTAATGACAAAGAGGAATAAAAAATATATCCTTACTTGGATGACTGCCTTATTCAAGCAGAGAACAAAGACATTCTACTACAGCATCTGGCGTTTGTAAAAAGATTACTGACAAGTCTAGGGTAACACAGTAAATTAAAAGAAATCAAAACTCATACCCTCTCAAAAGGTAATATTCCTGGGTGCAAGCTTAAATACAACTGCCCAGATGGTTTATCTCATGCCAGACAAACACAGACAACTGACTACTTATTTCAAAATGTTGGCAACAAAGACCCAGTTGTCTGCAAAAAACATTCTGCAGTCCTTTGGTTTCATGGCATCCTGCATTCTGCTAATTCCATATGCAAGACTGCATATGAGGAAACTTCAATGGTACCTAAAAAGTATTTGGACTCAACGTTGTCACAGCCTGGAAACAGTAATTACCCTCATTCCCTGCCTGCAACAGGAGTTTCGATAGTGGGCAATAGCCTGTCACCACAACACGGGACAGCCATTCACCTTACCCACAGAGAGGCAGACTTTGACAACAGATGCATCAGATTATGCCTGGGGGGGCCATATGGCAGGAAAATGCATTCAGGGCACATATCTGTTCAGAATGCCCTAACAGCCTTCAAGGATCAACTTCACCCAGGACAACTTCTTATAAGGACGGACAATACTACAGTCATGTGGTACATAAACAAGCAGGGAGGCACACATTCCTACCCCCTCTGCAGGTTAGCCATGAACTTGTGGCACACAACATTGACTTACCAAGTACATCTGCAAGCAAAATTCCTGCCAGGAAGGAAAAATACCTGGCAGATGAACTAAGCAGAAACCTCATGGATCCCCACGAGTGGAAACTGGATCCACAAGTCTTCAGCATGATAACAAGGACCTGGGGATGTCCGGACATAGACCTATTTGCCACCCCTCACAACTACCAACTACAAAGATTCTGCACAAGGACTTATCACAAGCAAGCATGGAAAGTGGATGCACTCTCTTTCAGTTGGAAAAATCTAACAGTATATGCCTTTCCTCTCCTCCCCAAAGCACTCCTCAAGGTCAGACAAGAGAAACCAAAAATGATACTGATTTCCCCAGACTGGCCCCGCCAGCACTGGTACCCAATCCTAAAGAGCTTGTCTCACTGCCCAGCCTGGACATTACCTCAAATGCCTCACTTATTGACCCAACAAGACAGTCAGATACTGCACAGCCAACTTAAAACCTTAAATCTGGCGGCATGGCAGATAATATAGCCTCTCAAGACGCACCTCTCTCTAAAGCAGCGATGGATGTTATTTTGGAGACCAGGAGGCCTAGCACCAGAAAAATCTTATGCAGACAAATGGAAGAGATTCTGTGCTTGGAACCAAGCACAAGGTATTGACACGATTGTTCCAAATATTCCTCAGATTTTACAATACTTAACTGAGATGCTGGATAAAGGCCTTTCCTTTTCATCAATTAAAAATTCATGCTTCTGCCATTTCAGCTCATTACAATACAGAACCACCTATTTTTTCACACCCCTTACTAAGGCAGTACCTCAGAGGGGCCAAAAACTTAAGACCTCCAAGGAGAGCACCAATACCTGCATGGGACCTCCACTGTGTCTTGGAAAAACTCACACTACCTCCGTTTGAGCCAGCCTCTGCAGCTGACATAAAATTCTTAAACTGGAAAACAGCTCTGCTCCTAGCAATAACCTCCGCTAGAAGAGTCTCAAAGTTACAGGCATTCATGGCTGTGGAACCGTTTATCATTTTCCATCCAGACAGGGTTTCGCTGAGGACAAACCCTACATTTATGCCTAAGGTAGAATCCAGTGTGGCCCTTAATTCATCTGCCTACTTTTTATCCAAACCCACAGAATAAGGGTGAGAGAATTCTGCATTCCTTGGACATTCACAGACAGCTACGCTTCTACTTGGACAGAACTAAAGCTTTCAGAAAGACTCAACTCCTAGTGGCATATGCTGCAGCATCACAAGGAAAGCCTATCTCTAAACAGACTGTTTCTAAGTGGATAGGCCATTGCATTCGTTTCTACTATACACAGCATGGCAAATCAGTGCCACACTCAACGAGAGCACCAGCCACTTCAGCAGCCTTTCTCAGAGGAGTACCAACCAAAGACATCTTAGAGACTGCAACCTGGAATTCAGTGCATACCTTCATAAAGCACTACCACTTACCTCTCTACTCTAAATCCAGGTCAGGCTTTGCCACTGCAGTTCTGCAGGGCCTTATAGCCTCTCCTAATCCTGTTTAGCTCCAGCCTCCCAACCTTAGCTTTGGGATTCAACCCAGTTGTAATGACTGCGACAGTGAAACATGATGCACATAGTACAGTTGTGTACCTACCATAAATGTAGATGTTCGAGTGTAGTCACTGTTGCAGTCCAGGTTACCCTACCTCTGTGCCCCCTTTTCTTTGCTGGATTTTATCTTAACTTCTGTATCCTATACAACCTATGTGGTGTATTTGCTTGGAGATAAAGGAAAAGTTGTTTTATGTGCATGCATGCTTATTGGCATAAATTAGCATACCAATTTTGGGGCACCTGACCTCTGGGGCAAGAAAAACTGAAGAAAATGGCGTCGGCTGCATCTTTTATACCCCTGGCGCACTGACGTCAGGGAAGAGGCGACAGCAACTGACGCTGGACCTAGACTTTGGAATTCAGGCCGACTGCGGGTAGCCTGCCAGCAGGATAACCCAATTGTAATGACTGCAACAGTGAACACGGTCGAACATCTACATTTATGGTATGTTACCTTTTAGTAATAATGAATTACTTTGGTAATTCATTTAATGAAATGTATTCTAAACAAGTTAGCATTGTACTTAATGTCACCACTGTTTAAACAAAAAACTTTTTACAACATCAGGAGATTTTTTAATTATGTCTTATTCTTACTGTTCATTTGATGAACATTTATATGTTCAATGGAAACATTGTCTAGGACTTTAAGTGAAGGAAGTTCATTTTAAACAATGTCCTTTTAAAAAATTTTATAATAATTAATTGATGGTGATGATTCAATTAAAGTAAGCACATGACAGGGTTGCTTATGTTAAAAATGAAGTTTTACAAACAACCAATACACTTGAAAAAGCCCGTTACGAACGGGCGAAAGCGCTTGTGTTTATCGTATTGTTTTACTTGTGGTGGTGCTGTGGAATAAAAGAACTTCTTATTTCGACTTGCCTACATATATTTTTTTGGTTATCTTGAGCCATTAAAGTGCTTATTACAAAGCGGAAGCTGAAATTTAACAGTCGAATCCATTTGGGCATTCTTCGGAGAGTGTGGTGCCTTTCAACTTGTGTTTTCTAAGGTTCAGTACTGTTACAGTCTCTTGTTTCCTGGGTTGGAACAGAGAGCCAAACAAAAATATGCATAAAATGATATGTCTCATAACCTAGGAGGAAATGAATAAAATCCGTAATGCAAAGCTGGTACTGCTATACTTTTTTTGTGGAAAGGATGATGGGTTATTTCAGTTTGACAGCTAATTCATATCTCATGTAGTAAAATGAATATTCATTGCTTAATTTTTGTTTTCTGCTTTTGCTTTAGGAACTTGAAGTTGTTCAAGGTTGCACTCCACTGAAAAAGATTATTGACAACCCTATACTCAGGCCACCTCTCTACATTATTCAACAGTGTATCCATTGGTTGTTCATGAGTTATCCCCTGGTGGCATTCAGCATTTTTTCTTGGGAAAAATGGGTTAAGGTAAGAATCTGGTGCAACTTCTTTATGAGCATAGTAAAATATTTAATTCTAGTTAAGAGTTATAAAATCTTGCATGGATATTGTAGTTGGCAGTAGTTTATGCAGGACGTGAACTGAGTAATATAGGTCATATGTGGTTACAAGAATGTGTAGTAGTAGGTGTAACTGGAAGAAAACTAGACCGGTCTGCAGCAGAAGCTGAGACCACGTGTGCAGTTCTAGTGAATTCCTGATAGTATGTATCCAAACTGAATAACTGTAGCCTCTTTCTCTGAATTGATTGCTTGGCTGAGCTAAAAGTGGTCCATCCAATTAACATAGGATGGGGAAGCAGCTTATCATCGAAGGTTAATGAAAATGCTACATGATGCTTCTAAGAAGTGTTTTAAACACACATCATCAGAAATAATAACTGATGGGGAGGGCTTTATAGGGAAGTAATGATCTTCCCAGCACCTCCCCACCCTTGGAAGGTTAATTGTTTCCCTACAACGCCTGCCCCTAAAGGTCATTATTGTAGGGAAAAAAATGGCTTCTTTGTTTCCTTTTTGTTGTAATTTTATTTGTTTTTTTTTTGCAGTCCCGTTGTTTTTTTTTCTCCAGCGTGAAATATTTCACATATTGTACTTCTAGAAATTGTATATGGTAATCTGTGAACGTTTACTGGACTGCAAGTTTCTGGTCTGTGTGTTTGTGTACTTGCTCGTGCATGCATGTGTGCTTGTCTTTGTGGTTGTGTATGTGTGTACATCTGTTTGTGAGAACTGCCCCAGGATTTATTAACTTTATTTGCATATATTTGTTGAACGTACTGTTTAGTGTGCCAACCTGAAATTACTGTGATTCTTAAGCATGGGTTGTGGTAATGACTAGTAACAGAAAAAAATAATAATCAGTAGTGTACAGAGGTATCAGTAGTGGACACTGAAGTGTACAATGCGCATCATGCGATGGCCTGATTTGCTGTTTGACTTGACAGCAGGAAACAGTAAGGTATGATTTGTCTGACATGCATTACTCCTTCTGCATTGTACTTCGATGACTTGCTGCATAGTGGTTTATAAAACTTCATTCACTAGGTGTGATAGCAGAGCTAGGCTCATTCATATTATGGTAATGATGTGATAATGTGCTCTTGAGACTCCGCATTGGTGGGAGTTAGGCTGTGATGTTTGTGTTTCACTGTTGCAGTCATCACACTTGGGTCATCTGCCTGCAGGTAGCCCTCAGTCGGCCCGAATACCAGAGACGCAAGTATTTCTGCATCAGATGCTGTCACTCCAGGACCGAGGTCAGGTCGTCAGGGGTATAAAAACAGGCAGCCGATGCCATTACATCAGTCTTTCCTGCCGAGGAGCCAGAAGCAGTTCGCAAGTGCCGGTCAGCCGCTACCTGAATTTTAGTTTACGAATTGAATAATACTGAAGTCTTCTAAAGCTAAGTAACCCGTTGGGGATCCTTTTTTCTTGCTCTAATCGATGTCAGAAAAAGTTAACAATTGTCTTGCCTGTAGAAAGCAAATACCTCACAGAGATTTTCATTCTTACTACATCACCTGTTTAGGCCCAGACCACAACGTCCCTCGCTGGTGGTTTTGTGCCTTGTTTAATACTCGAACCAGTCATCGTCGGGCTCTCTTTGTTGCTAAATTCTTTCGCTCTCGATCTCCATATTCTGAAATGGCTTCGGTAAGCCATCTGACTAGAGATATTCTGAAAAAACGTAAGGATAAAGACAGAGACAGACTGCATAGGTCCAAAACTGCCGATGACGCTTCTGTTAAGCTAGTCCCCTGGTACTCAGTGAGGCACCTTCGCTGCCCCTGATGCCTGTTGGATTCGCAGGCCTCTACCGAGACCCATTAGGAGTCTGGTATGCCGCAAGACTCTTCTTCGACTATGGAACCTGCGGATGTCTCTACCTTGGATGGGTCCGGAGCTGGCAGGCACCAGCTTCTGAGGCAGTTCTTCGTTCAACCGATGTTTGACTCAAACCGACAACTTTTTTAACCAAAACTACCAAGTTTCTTAGGCCCAGAGTATGCACTACACCTAGAAAACCGATGACCAAAGCCCATGCACCTGCCCCCATGCCATAAAATCAAATGCTTAGAATGGTCGAAGACCTTATTACGTTGATTAGGGGAAGTCGGTCTTCCCCTGCTAAGAGACAAAGAGTTCAGTCACCTTAAGCTTCTACAGACCAGGAGTCCGATGACTCTGAGATTTCTAATTATGAAGACATGCCGTTATCTGCTTGAGGATTCAGATGCAGAGGAATCCATTCCTCCTGCCTCCCCATCCAGAGGATTTTTTACATACCTTAAGATAGCATTTCCACTGGGAATGCCAAGACTATCCTCAGTCCAAAGAGAGACTCAGAGAATTTCTAGAGTTGCCTCAGCACAGACCTTTAGCAATACCCCCTTTCCTGGATATTGTGGATGATGTTTTTATGGAATCCAGTCCAACTCCTGACACTTTACCTCCTGCCCCTAGGAAACCAGACAGGTACTACAGAGTACCTGATTCTCGCAAATTCCTTTTCAAGAATCCTGCTGCTGACCCAGAGATCATTTCCCAGGGGACTACAGGGATTCCAGAGCTTTGGACAGATGGAGTAAGAAGGTATATACCTCTGCAACTCTTGCTATTAGGGCATTGAATTGTCAGTTTCACATGCTGAAGTATCAGCAACATATTATGGAACTTATTAAACAAAAAGTGGCAACCTTTTCAGACTGTGCAGAGAATAAAGAATTGCAGGAGCTTATGCACTCTGCAAGCCAATTCAACAAGCATACTTTGCAGTGTGGCTTTGACGCCCTAGAGGCATCTTGCCAGGCAGCAGTCACTGGCTCTGTACTGAGAAGACATGCTTGGCTGAAGGAGCAGACCTTGCCAGACCATGTCAAATCAAAGTTACTAGACGGTCCTTTGAATAAGGACTGTTTGTTTGGCACCAAAGCAGAAGAGGTTCTTAAAAAGATGGAAGAAACAGCTAAGTCTATGCAAACTGTCAAGGATTTTTTGCAAGTGCAACCCCCTAGATTCAGTAGGCATTGCCCTTCCAAACACTGGTCCTTTCTAGCCCCCTCCAAGCCTCTTCAAACCAGACCCAGGGGAAACGGACCACCCAGACTGCAGTCTCAGGGTATGCAGAGATCTAAGCAATGGAGTGCCCCCACCCCTAAAGCAGGGAGTGGTAAGCCTCCTCCTTACGGAAAAAGTTCACAATGACTTATTTACTCCACTTCCCACCCCTGCCGAATTACTTGTGTCCCAAGGAGGAAAACTTGCCCTTCATGCAAAAAACTGGATGTCCATCACTCAAGACCAGTGGGTCCTCAACATTGTATCCCAGGGATACAAATTCTATTTACATTCACTGCCAACCCCAAGAGGGTTCCAAGATCTTCCTCCAAACCAGTGGGAAGAGGCTCAAAACCAAGTACTTTCCCTGCTCAATATCAGAGCTGTTCAGCCAGTTCCTGTTGAACAAAGGGGTCAAGGATTCTACTCCAGACTCTTCCTGGTACTCAGGAAAGAGGGCTCTTGGCACCCAATCCTGGATCTTTCAATTCTCAACACCTTCCTGGTGGTACCAAAGTTCAAAATGCTTACCCTGCAACAACCTATTCTCATGCTAGCCAAGGATGCCTGGTTAGTCACTCTAGACTTAAAAGAAGCCTATCTACACATCTCCATAAGGGAATCATGCAGGAAGTATCTACGTTTCAGGGCAGGATCTATGCATTATCAGTTCTCTGCACTTCCCTTTGGCTTATCTACTGCACCCAGAGTATTCACAAAATGCCTGGCTCCAACTATTGCATACTGCAGGCAGAAAAATATCCAGATTTACCCGTACTTGGATGACTGCCTGATTCAGGCAGACAGTCAGGAATTGCTGCTGCAGCATCTGACATTTGTGAAAAAATCTTCTCACTTCCTTGGGGTACACCATCAACGGAAAGAAATCAAAACTGATACCCAGTCAAAAGATTGTAATCCTGGGAGCAAGCTTGGACACAACTTCCCAGATGGCATTCCTCACGTCAGAAAAACAAGTCTATCTGACAGACTACTTCAAAAAAATGGCTACCAGAACCCAGCTATCTGCAAGAAAAATACTGCAAGACCTAGGGTTCATGGCCTCATGTATACTGCTAATTCCATATGCAAGACTGCATATGAGGAAACTTCAAAGGTACTTAAAAGTTTTTGGTGCCAACATTCTCAGGACTTGGAAACTGTCATTCCTATCATACCCTAAGGACAGAGTTTTTTTGTGGGTAGAAGCATGCAACCACAACAAGGAACTGCCTTTTACTCAACCCCACGCCGCCCAGTCCCTAACCACAGAAGCATCAGACTATGCCTGGGGGGCACACATGGACAGCAAATGTATTCAGGGCCACTGGAGCCCAAGTCAAATTCATCTGCACATCAACCAAAAAGATGCTAGCTGTACAGAATGCACTGACAGCTTTCAGATCCCTACTCCTCCCAGGATAACTGCTAATAAAAACAGAAAACACCACAGTTATGTGGTACGTCAACAAGCAGGGGGGAACCCATTCCTACTCTGCAGGTTAGCCATGGCCCTGTGGAACATAGCCTTGGACATTCAAGTCCATCTGCAAGCTCAATTCCTGCCAGGCAAACAAAACCCACTGACAGACGACTTAAGCAGAAATCTCCTAGACCACCACGAGTGGCAATTGGAGCCCAGCACCTTCAACCTTCTGATTCAGAGAAGGGGAACCCCAGAGGTGGAGCTCTTTGCCTCCCCCTACAACCACCAGCTCAACAAATTCTGCACCAGGACTCCTCACAACAGGGCCTGGAAAGTGGATGCCCTATCTTTTCAGTGGGTGAATCTCTCAATCTATGCCTTTTCCCCCCTCCCCCTTCTCTCAAGAGTATTACTCAAGATAAAACAAGAGAGACCGAGGACATTTCTGATTACCCCGGATTGGCCACTTCAGCACTGGTACCCACTCCTGCACAGCCTGACTCCGGTGCCACCCTGGCACGTACGCCAGAAACCAACCCTTCTCTCTCAGCAGGAGGGACAGATTTTGCACCCACAGCTGCAAACATTAAATCTTGCAGCCTGGCTTATTCTTTGAATTAGTGAAAATCCAAACGAACAGTTGCAACAACGAAATGACTGGGCACCCAAGGAGAAACACAGCTCAGAAGGTTGAAAAGTTAAAACTCCAACAGTTTATTTTCGTCACAAACTCTACACAAGTAACCAAGAGATCTCCACAAGAATGGTTGAGCGCTTTCATCTGCATGTAACAGATTTCATCAGAACCATAAGACACTAAACACAAGCCCTTATATAGCTAATTAGGTGCCAAAGTTGATTAATTGGCCTTAATATAAAGCATAATTTAACACAAAAACTAATATAAGCTAATGTAAAATGTAAAATATTAAGTTGCATGAAAAATACATAATAAAAATGCATAGTTAAAATTCAAATTCATTGATAAAAATTCATTGATGAAAATTCATAAATATTCATAAATAAACTGCCTAGTAACTGCTTAGACCAAAAACTGTACATTTACCTATATACATTGAAAAAGCATATAAAGGTCCGGAAGCAAGTAAATATCTAAAGGCATAGTGATATATGAATACTGAATATACATACATAAAAAATCCACATACTAAAAAATATTAATATTTATATGAAATAGAAATAGAATGTATTACCCTATATGTAAATATATAAATAAATATAAAAATATGTAAAAATGGATATATATAAATACTGAATAATTGTAATAATACTTGATAAAAATGAATATATACAGTTAGAGGGAAATGTAACGAGGATCAACTGTCCAGAATAAGAAAAGGTTTAATACTAATGTGATCATTAAGACCAGGTTTGGTCGTAGCATCACATAACATTTGCCATTTGCTTTCTAGAAGTGCTAAATAGCATTTCCAGTTGCCACCTGTAGCAGTTTGATCTATAAGGTCTATGATGCTGAACAGAAAGGAATGCTCAATACCTTTATCTAGAATATGTCTACTTAATGCATTATTGGGATCTTGTTTCCTTATTCTATATGTATGTTCATAAATTCTAGTCTTAAATTTCCTTTCTGTCTTTCCAATATAGTAAGCATCACACGCTACACAGGTGGCAACATAGACTATTCTAGATGTATTACAATTCCCCCCCAAACTATGTAAACTGTTTCGAGTAATATTATTCAGTTTTACAACCTTAGCTTCATTAATGAACCTGCACTGCTTACATATACCACATTTCCTAGTGTGTCTTAATCCTACCACCTCTCTATGATTGTCCTTTGTCCTTTCCAACATCCTTTTAATATTTGATGAAGTTTTGTAAACAAAATTTGGGGCATGTCCAACTAAGTTGCAAATATCATCTGAAATTTTGAAGAGATTCCAATGTTTCAATAAAATCTCCTTCAAAACATTAACATAGGGACTGTACATAAGTACACAAATGCAACCTCCTTGTACTTTCTTCTTCTCTTTAGAAATAAAAGGTCTACCTAATAGGGCAGGATATTTGTTGCCCCATTCTTTCATGACATAACCTTGTATAGGTTTAATCAATTCATCAGGGTACCCCCTATTAGAAAACATTTCATGTAAAGTGCTCAATTCTCTTTCCATAGTCTCCCTATTGGAAGACATCCGAGCAGCACGTATACACTGACCCTTAAAAACATTTTTAAAAATGTGGGGTGGATGACAGCTGTCATAAAATAGATAATCATTCGAAAAGGTTTTTTTCCTAAAAATCTTAGACTGAAATTCAGTGTCAGTGGTATAAATATAGGTGTCCAAATACGCTATACCATGAGACTCCACATTATAGGTAAATTTTAAAAAATCGGTTGTTTTGTTCAAATATTCAATGAATTCAGGTATCAAATGAACCGGTCCATTCCAAAGAACAAATAAATCATCCAAATATCGAGTGTAATGTGATATATATTTGTAGTATTCACTAGGAAAAATAAACAAGAATTCCCATTCAAGCATTACCAGATTTGCGAAGACTGGGGCACATGAAGCCCCCATAGCTACTCCTCTGCTCTGTCTGAACAGTTCCCCCTGGAATTGCAGATAATTATGGTCAAGGACCAAACCCATCATGTCTACTATCAAATTGATTTTCTCAAAACTCAAACCTGAGAATCTTTTTAAACTGTTGAAAAAATAATCCAACCCTTTCTCCCTAGGAATACAGGAAAAAAGGTCGATAACATCAATTGTTAGAAAAGTTAACCCTTTTTGCCAAATCATAGGGGTTAATTTACTCAAAAAATTCCAAGAATCTTTTGTGAGATGGTCAACGTTATTGTATACATGTTTCGTCCATGTATCAATAGTGACCCCCAAATTATAGGTTTTGGACTTAGAGCCCGAAATTATTGGTCTAAATGGGGGTTTTTTAAGATTTTTATGTATTTTTGGAATCCCTATGATAGAAGCCATCTTGGGGAATTCCATTCTAATAAATTCATAGGTCTCATTAGAAATCCTATTGTCAAGTAAGAATTCCTCGATTGCAAGGTCGATGCGTTTATAACCAATATTGACCTGATTAAGGGACACTTCTTCATAATTCCCAGATTGATGTAAAATATTCAAGATTTCTTGGTTGTAATTGGTAGTATTGAATAACACAATCCCACCCCCTTTATCCGGCTTCATGACCCTAAGGTCCCTATTGCCTATAACCTTGTTCAAACACTCCCTTTCTACTGCAGATATATTGTCCTGAAAACTAGTGGGGGACTGTTGAATATTCTTCTTAGTTCGGTAATAAAACCAATACATGTCATTAGCAACCAGTTTTTCGTATTGTGCTACTATAGGGTGGTATCCAGGGACATAAGAACTTTTCTTCTTCAGTTTTTCATGTTGACTATCCTCATCCTGCACCTTAATGTCTTCTTTGTTGGTGTCCTTGTATTGAATAGCCAAATTCATTCTTCTACAGAAAAGTTTAGTCTCCTTAATAGTGTCAAAAATATTGAACTTGGCTGTAGGGATGAATTTCATTCCCTTACAAAATAAGGTACAAAATTCTTCAGAAATAGGAGTGTCAGTGTAGTTATACACTTTCAAACCCTTGTAAGAGTGTATAACAACAGGGTTGTGTTCATTTAAAGTGCTGGTGCATAAAGTAAAGTCTTCGGTATTTGTCTGAAGGCCACTAAATTCTCCACTATTTGGACCAATCAATGGGGTGGGAACCTGTTCTAATACCTCCTTTTGTATGTTTTGGGGGCTGGATGAAACCGTCCCCCTTGAAAATTTTGATCATCTTCCATTGTCCATGTATCCTTCCTTTCCTTGTTAAATTTCTCATTTCCCTTAGTTAATCGTATACCATATTTTCTACTCTGGGGCCATACATATGCTCTCTGTTGTTTGTATGACATCATGTCTCTATCAATTTTACTATTCTTTCTATTAATAATAGTGGACGCCCTATTTTCCACTGAACTAAATTGTTTGTGGTATAAATCGTACCACTGATCAATATGCTCATCTTGTAATATTTCTTCATTAAGTGTGTCAATGTCATTAGTTATATACACCATTTTCTCCTCATTACATTTAATTAATTTTTCCATATATAAAATGCCAAAATGATCAAACATTTTATTGAATTCATGCATAACATTTTCTGTATAATCTAAACCTAAGGGTAATTTAAAAAATCGTAACCCTTTAGGTATAATGCCTAGATCGATGCATTGTTGTAAATAAGCATTGTCAATTTTTATACTTTTAGCCTGTAATAGCCTCTTACCTAGTGTGTAAATCTTTTGCTTTATATTACCATCATCAAACTTTGTCTGAGTTCTATTAAAATCATAACAACAATCATTCTGTTTAAAAACAACATCTCTATTGATAAAATTGTCAATATCTAACTGTTTAAAACATTTGTTTTTTGCAACTGTACAACTTTTTTTCTTATTTTGCAAGTTTTGTAAGTCATTAGGACTTGATCTTGTTTTTTTATTGTTAACAGTACCTTTCTGAGACTCGTAGCGCTTAGCCACCGTAGAATAAGTTTTAACCACATCTTTCCTTTTGGGTCTGGCCCCTAATCTCTGCGATTCATCATCTAGATGAAACAGACTGAAATCGAATGTACAGTCTGCATCTAATGAGATGTTCAAATGATTTTCCTCCACGGCTCCTTCCTTCAAATTCAACCGTTGGGACTGCGTTTGTGCCACCCCTTCAGGAAAAAGACTGTTAGAATTGTGGGGTTGTGCATTGGGTATTTCAGAGAAACTGTTAAGAATAGAATCAGTTCTTCGCCTGCGCGTTTCGCAGTCGTTTGCCTCTGCAAAATCATCCGGTCCGTTGCTAGCTGTTAACTCATCCGGTCCGTTACAAACCATTGGTACCTGTTCTTTACTTGTATTAGTAAGCATCGCAAGCTTGCTTACCATATCTAACAGCTTTCCAACGTCTGCTTGCAGTGACGTAACCTCCGCCCTATCTTTTCAGTGGGTGAATCTCTCAATCTATGCCTTTTCCCCCCTCCCCCTTCTCTCAAGAGTATTACTCAAGATAAAACAAGAGAGACCGAGGACATTTCTGATTACCCCGGATTGGCCACTTCAGCACTGGTACCCACTCCTGCACAGCCTGACTCCGGTGCCACCCTGGCATGTACGCCAGAAACCAACCCTTCTCTCTCAGCAGGAGGGACAGATTTTGCACCCACAGCTGCAAACATTAAATCTTGCAGCCTGGCTTATTCTTTGAATTCTCCCCCAGCAACTCTAAGCAAGCAGGTGCTGGGCATCATTCTTGAAGCCAGAAGACCCAGTGCAAGAAAATCCTATGCTGATAAGTGGAAAAGGTTCTGCTCATGGATTCAATCTAAAGGAGAGGACACAACACTGCCCTCCCTGCCTCTAATCCTGGATTACTTAGCAGATCTACTCCACCAGGGCCTGTCCTTCTCCTCCTTTAAGATGCATGCCTCAGCCATTTCTGCTCATTACAACACTGAGCTACTTCTCTTCTCGCACCCCCTTATCAAACAGTTCCTGAGAGGGGCATTCCATTTAAGTCCACCAAGGAGAGCACCCACCCCTGCCTGGGACCTTAACTTTGTAGTGGAAAAGCTCACTCTTCCCCCTTTGAACCTGCTGCGTCAGCAGAGTTAAAATTCCTCTCTTGGAAAACAGCCTTGCTCAGATTCTACCTTGATAGGACTAAGCCCTTTAGAAAATCTGACCAGTTACTAGTCAGCTGTGTAACAGGGGCAGAGGGCAGGGCCATTTCAAAATAAACTATTTCCAAATGGATAGCACATTGCATCCGTTTCTGCTACAAGCACCATGGAAACCAACTCCTCAGAGGGTCAGAACACATTCCACGAGGGTGACATCTACCTCTACAGCATTTCTCAGGGGAGTCCCTACCATGGACATCCTGGAAGCTGCTACCTGGAGTTCTATACACACCTTCACCAAGCATTACCACCTGCCTATCTTTTCCAAATCCAGGGCAGGTTTTGCTGCAGCAGTCCTGCGAGGCACACTAGCCAGCCCTAACTCTTTTTGACTGCCTCCACCCTTCTTCAGCTTTGGGAATCTACCCAAGTGTGATGACTGCAACAGTGAAACACAAAGAACATAGTACAGATGTCCTTCAAGAATGCAACTGCAGTCCTGACATATAGGTTGTCCTGCCTCAGGCAGCCCCTCGGTCGGCCGGATTCCAAAGTCTGGGTCCGTCGTCGGCTGATGTCTCCTCCCCGACGTCATAGCGGCTTGAGTATAAAGGCATCCGCCGACGCCATCTTCAGTCTTTCTTGCCGTGCAGTGCCCAAAGCAGAAGCAGTTCGCAAGTGCCGGTCGGTCAACTCCTGTGTTTCAGTTACCGAAGTCATCAAAAAGCTAAGTACCCCGTTGGGGAACATTTTTTCTTGCCTCAGCCGATGTCAGAAAAATTTGAAAAAGTTAATAACTGTTTGTCTTGTGGTAAACAAATACCTCATAAGGACTTCCATTCTTACTGCCTCCCCTGCCTGGGCCCAGACCACGACGTATCGGCCTGTGCTGCCTGTGCTCGCTTTAATAAGCGCACTCTCAGGCACCGGGCAGAATTTGCCGAAGACTTTTTTGGCGAATCTTTCGCATATATCATGCCGTCGGAACAACCGACAACACAAACTACCAAAAAACGCAAGGACTGGGACCGACATCCTCAGCCCGCGTCCTCCACCGATACCACACCTAAGCCCTCCGCGAGTGCAACGGTCCCTTCGGAAGCGGTAATTCCACCGCCCCAGGCCGACGACACCGCGTTAACTCGTTCTTTGGTCCCGGAGACCACAACGGTGCCGGTTGTTGATTTCCCTCCAGAAACTGAAGCTCTAGATTTACCCGACACCATTCCTGTGGACAGGGTTACCCCTGCACGTGGGGCAGCTAGGCCTCCAGTATCCATGTCCATCAAGGCCTTTGCACGTGCCAAGGCTGCCAGCCAGGCCAAGGCCCATCCTAAGCCTGCTGTTCAGGGCCCCTCTTCTGATAGACAGATCATGACTCTTGCTGCAGATCTAATCTCTCTTATCAGAGGGTCTCAGCCACACCCAGACGAGGATCTCAGCCGCCTGCAGATAAAAGGCCTAGAACTGAGCAGACACCCTCCCTTCAGATGAAGCCTCTGGGGATTCAGAGCACTCAGATACTCAGGAAGAATCCTTCCAGGCCTGTGAAGACTCGGATGCTGAGGATTCAATTCCCTCTGCCTCTCCTCCAGAGGATATTTCTTTTGGTGAAGTACTCCACTCCATGAGAGAACATTTTCAGTGGCAGGGTCAGGAATTTTCTGACTCCAGGAAAAGGCTACGTACCTTCCTTAAGCTGCCCCAACACAGGCCTTTAGCTATCCCGCCAGTGCTGGATGTCCTTGATGATGTATATTCAGACTCCAGTGCTTCACCTGATTCTCTCCCTCCTGCTCCTGTCAAGCCTGACAGATATTACAGGGTCCCTGAAACCCATAAGCATCTTTTTAAGGCCCACTCTGTGGATCTAGAAACTATTTCACAGGGCCCCAAGGCAGTGGCTACTTCCTCGGCCAAAAACCCTCTGCCCGCTGACAGGGAAGCTAGGTCCCTGTAGAGATGGGGCAAAAAAGTTTATACCTCTTCCACCCTTGCCATGAGGTCACTCAACTGCCTTTTTATATGTTTCAGTACCAGGATTACTTAATGGATGATTTGCAGAAACAGTTAGCCTCTCCTGAGCCTATAGACAGAAAGGCATTGCAGGATCTGGTTCATAACACTCAGCAGGTTAGCAATCATTTTCTTCAGTGTGGTTATGATGCATTGGAAGCTTCATGTAGGGCAGCCATGACAGGGGCTGTCATTCGTAGACATGCTTGGTTGAAAGAACAACCTCTGCCAGACCATGTTAAAGTTAAGCTCCTTGATGCACCTCTGGAAAAACAGAAGCTTTTTGGTGCTAATGCACAGGATGTGTTGAAATCTATTGAGGAAAAGGCTAAATCAGTACAGACTGTCAAGGATTTCCTCCAGGTTCAGCCTCCCAGATTCAGCAGGAATTGGCCTTCAAAGAATTGGTCCTTTCCGGACTCAGACAAGTTACAAAGGGGAAATACAGGCGCGCTCGAGGTAGAGGGCAATACCGAGGCTCCTACAGGGGCCGCCAATGGCAACCACCAAATCAGAGAAGTGGCGCAGGGAGTTCACCTGCACCACAGGGACAATCACAATGACTTGACTTTCACTCCGCCTACCAAGGCTCAAAGAGAAGCACCTCTAGGCGGAAAATTATCCTTATTCTCACAGAACTGGCACATTTTAACCAAGGACAAATGGATTCTGGACATAATAGACAGAGGCTACAGGTTCCACTTCCATACCTTACCAACGAGACAAGGCATGCCAAACCTGCCACAAAATCAAAGGGCAGAGGCTCTTTTACAAGTTTCAAAGCTGTTACAAATAAAAGGTATAGAAAAGGTTCCTCCACTGGAACAAGGCCAGGGATTCTACTCAAGGCTGTTCCTTGTTCCAAGAAAAGAAAAGCAATGGAGGCCTATACTGGACTTGTCCGTTCTAAACACTTTTCTTATTGTGCCAAAATTCAAAATGCTGACGTTACAGCAACTCCTTCCCATGCTGGGCAAGGGGTCTTGGCTGGTTACTCTGGACCTCAAGGAGGCATACCTGCATGTCCCAATCAGACAAAGCTGCAGAAGATACCTCAGATTTCTTGCAGGAACAGAGCATTATCAATTCTCAGCATTGCTTATCTACTGCGCCCAGAGTGTTCACGAAATGCCTGGCATTAGTAGTTGCACATTGCAGACTCCAAGGGATTCAAATATACCCTTACCTGGACGACTGCCTCATACAAGCAGACAGCAAACAAACCTTGGTAAAAAACTTGGACTATGTCATTCAGTTGCTGCAAGCTTTGGGATACACAGTCAACATTCAAAAATCAAGACTACTGCCATCCCAAAATATAATTTTTCTAGGAGCAAACCTGGGCACACAATCACAAATGGCTTTCCTCACAGAGGAGAAACAGCATTTACCAGATTACTTCAAAAGCCTAGCAAAAGTTACCCAGCTGACCGCAAGGAAGATCCTGCAGGCCCTGGATTTCATGGCATCTTGCATTCTTCTGATCCCTCTGGCAAGACTACACATGAGAAAGCTACAATGGTACCTAAAAAGCTTATGGTCTCAACACAGCCACAACCTAGAAGACGTAATACCACTCATCCCATGCCTGCAAAGGGAATTTTTGTGGTGGGCTCAAGCAAGCCATTTAAACCAAGGCATGCCATTACAACAGACGCTCAGATCATGGATGGGGGGCACACATGGAGGACAGATGCATTCAAGGTCAATGGACTCCCACGGAAATGCCTCTGCACATAAATCAAAAAGAGATGTTGGCAGTGATACATGCAATAGAAGCCTTTGGAAAATCTCTTCAACAGGGCCATCTGCTAATAAGGACAGACAACACCACGGTCATGTGGTATATAAACAAACAAGGAGGCACTCACTCATACCCTCTCTGCAGACTAACAATGGCTCTTTGGGAAAAATCCCTGAATCTGAACATTCATTTGCAATCCCAGTTTGTTCCGGGCAAGGACAATGTTCTGGCGGACAGGTTGAGCAGAGATTTCGTGGATCCACATGAATGGATGCTGCATCCACACATTTTCTCACAAATAACAACTGCTTGGGGAAGACCGGACATAGATCTTTTTGCTTCTTATCACAATCACCACCTGGACAGGTTCTGCTCAAGGACACACCATCCTCTAGCCTGGAGAACGGATGCTCTCTCCTTCACCTGGAATGCCCTAAAAATCTATGCATTCCCTCCTCTACCACTACTCACCAAGGTGTTACTGAAGATCAAAGCAGAGCAACCAAAGGGAATATTGATAGCTCCAGACTGGCCGAGGCAGCATTGGTATCCCTTGCTACTGAGCATAACTCAAACCAAGCCATGGCCCTTGCCCCAATGGCCATTGCTCCTAACTCAACACAATTACAGGACTGTTCATCAAAACCTGCAAACATTACAACTGACAGCTTGGAGGGTTCCATGACTTTGCCTCATGCACCTCTCTCCGAAAAGGTTCAGGAAATCTTGCTGGAAGCATGCAGACCTTCCACCAGAAAAACCTACTCGGCCAAATGGAAGAGATTCATCATCTGGAATACCACAAAGGGCCAGAATGCATTAGTAATGAGCATACCTCAAATATTAGAATACTTGGCAGAAATGTTTCGTAATGGCCTCTCATATTCTTCCATTAAAATTCATGCTTCAGCAATCTCAGCAAATTACAACTGTGACCCACCTGTGTTTTCGCATCCCTTGTTAAGACAGTTTCTAAGAGGGATAAAGAATATCAAACCTCCCAGGAAACCACCAGTTCCTGCATGGGACCTCAACTACGTCTTGGAAAATTAACTCTTCCTCCTTTTGAACAAGCAGCATCTTCAGAAATGCAATTTCTCTCCTGGAAAACAGTCTTCCTGTTGGCAGTTACCTCAGCAAGAAGGGTCTCGGAGATACAGGCCCTCATGACAGTACCTCCCTTTCTCATCTTTCATCAGGACAGAGTTTCTCTAAGGACCAGTCCTTCATTCATGCCAAAAGTGATATCCAGGGTGTCTCTAAATCAAGCAATTCACCTGCCTACCTTCTTCCCCAATCCTCAAAATAAAGGGGAAAAGCTACTACATACTTTGGACATACACAGACAACTACGCTACTACTTGGACAGAACAAAGACCACCAGGAAGTCTGACCAACTATTTGTAGCCTGTGCTGCCGGAGTGCAAGGAAAGGCAGTCTCCAAACAAACAATTTCAAAATGGATTGGACACTGCATCAGATTCTGTTACTCCTTCCATGGAAAGGGTGTGCCAGCCAATATTAGGCCACACTCAGCTAGAGCTATAGCCACATCCACAGCCTTTCTAAGAAGAGTGGCTACAAAGGACATTCTAGAGGCTGCTAAATGGAGCTCCATGCACATTTACCACACACTACAACCTGCCTTTATACTCCAGATCCCGAGCAGGCTTTGCATCTGCAGTCCTGCAGGGTCTTTTAGCTACACCATTTCTAGCATAGATCCTACCACCCCCAGCTTGGCTATGGTATTCAACCCATATGTCAGGACTGCAGTTGCATTCTTGAAGGACATAGTACAGATTTGTACCTACCATAACTGTAGATGTCCGATAGATATGCAACTGCAGTCAGGTTTTCCCTCCCTCCTACCCCACTGCTTTTTCCCTTTGGGTCCATTCCCCCTCTCCTTTTCAGCTGGGGTTATTTATTATGGTGCATCTGTTTATTACTGTTGTGCATGTCTGGAATTTTTTGCTTATCCATTCACTAATATTAGCCTTCCGTGGAGGGCACCTGGCATCTGGGGCAAGAAACACTGAAGAAGATGGCGTCGGCGGATGCCTTTATATACTCCAGCCGCTATGACGTCGGGGAGGAGGCGACATCAGCCGACGCCGGACCCAGACTTTGGAATCCAGCCAACCGAGGGACTGCCTGAGGCAGGACAACCCATATGTTAGGACTGCAGTTGCATATCTATCGGACATCTACATTTATGGTAGGTACAAAACTGTACTTTGTGTACACTTACCATAAATGTAGATGTTTGAGTGTATTCACTGTTGCAGTCCTGGTTTCCCTCACTCCAGCCCCCTGTTTTTTTTCTCTCCTGTCTATGGCTATTACTCACCCCTTCTGGGGTATTGGTATTTACTTTTTACTGGTGTTGTTTTTCCCACCATAACTTAGCTCCCTATTTGGAGGGCTCCTGACATTTGGGGCAAGAAAAACTGATGTAATGGAGTCGGCTGCTTGTTTTTATACCCATGACGACCTGATGTCCGTGCTGGAGCAACAGTATCCGATGCAGAAATACTAAGTCTTTGGTATTCGGGCCGACTGAGGGCTACCTGCAGGCAGATAACCCAAGTGTGATGACTGAAACAGTGAATACACTCGAACATCTACATTTATGGTGATTGTACACAACTGTAGTTTTTGAGGCAAACACAAATTAGATGTGCTAGTAGGTTTGCCTATAGCACAGTGAGTTTGAGGACTGCTAGGAATTTTCCTATTGAAATCATTTTTTTTTCTTTTTTTTTACAAACTCGTGCTTATATATATATATATATATATATATATATATATATATATTTTTTTTTTTTTTTTTTTTTCTTATCTAGCTTCATGCAGGAATAATGATCTGAAGTTTATAACCAATCACATTTTACCTTTCTGCGTGGCTGTCTTAGCAAGGTACATATATGACATAGGTACATACAAACAGGCTCACCCATGCACCTATTTAAGTACATACTTATGTGCATATACATATATACATGTGTGTCTTTGTACATAGGTGTATGTAACATGTATAAATGTGCAAATTAAAAAAAAAAAACAGTCCTTTCATTTCATTTTCATTTTGAGTGGTCCTTTAGAATTATTTTTTATTTACTTTTCCCATCTATTAATATTGACATAATAAGTGGTTTTGTGTAACAGATGGGGTATTAGTTAATTAGGAATGAACAGTTGTATTGTAATAAATGCGTATGCATTTTTAATATTTTCTTAATGTTAGGTATGTTTATTTGCCCTTGGGTAGGTTTTTTAAGAGGTATGTAGTTTGTTTTTGCTGTAATATTTTGATTAAGTATTTTAATAAAAATTTGTAATGATTTTTAATGTTCATTGTATGATATAGGAGTTGGTTGATCGCATTTACTTGATTGATTGGATATTTTAACTTAATGGTGGTTGAATTGTGTGCATTAAGTATTTAAAAGGTTGATTTGTTCATTATAATTGTACATCTGATGAAGCTATCAAGTTGAAAACGCGGTGATATTAATGCTTTTATGGTGGAATAAAGTGGATGTGTGTCTAACTGGTGTCGAGCCTGGTCCTTCTTGAGTGCCTTTTTGCAGTTTTTACAGATTCAGACATACTTTGTCTAATAGTGTTAATGTTATGCAAAGAATTTAAGGTAAAATATAGGGTTATGGTTAGGGTTCTCACACATTAGTAAGGGGACCCCATGCACTACCTTACTGTGACATACTAATCCTGCCTTGTACCTCTCCGGATCTCCAGTCCTATGCCTTACCTTAGATAAAAACCCTTTTGGTAACACTCCCTGCACAAGACACATGCCACATATACCAGCACACACATGCAACACTAAATCTCTCCCCTTACCTAGCCCATATTCCCTATCCTGTACGCATACACACTCCCAACCTGATGCTAAAAGTTTTGATATAAAGATCCCAAACCTACAGTTATCTTACCTAAGCACCACTCCTTTTACCATCTGCAGCATTTAGAAAAAATTTTAATGGAATTTCCTAAGTCATTCACTTTGTCAAAGAAGTGCAGATTTGACTGAGGAAGTAACACACGTATGTGTGTGTAATGTACACGTCCTATATATAGAGAGAAGAAGAGCATATATAAATCTACATGTGTGCGTGTGTGTGTATGTATATACATATATATATATATATATATATATGTGTGTGTGTGTGTATAGATATATATATATATATATATATATATATATATATCTGTGTGTATATATGTATGTGTGTGTGTATATATATATATATATGTGTATATATATATATATATATATATATATATATATATATATATATATATATATGTATATATATATATATATATATATATATGGAGCAGGAAACCTATGTACAAAAACTTAACAATTTGCTGCTTAACCAGGACTTTTACAGTGTTGTGACCTTGAACGAAGTGAACAAAAGCTTCAATACCATTGATAAGCTGCTCACAACCCTGGAATGCAAGCAGCGTGTCACCCTAGAGGAATTTGTTTTTCTGTCTGTGCATAACCCCTGCCTAGGAAGAGCATTCGGCATCCCCAAAGTACACATGGACTCCACCAACCCCCCCCCCCCACCCCCCATTCAGGCTCATCATCTGTAACCATAATACCAAGACAGAGACAATATCGGAATACGTGGACTTCATTTTCAACCCGCTAGTTCAGGCGACGGATTTTTACATCAAGGACTCCTGGGATTTTTTAAACATTTTGCATGAGAGTAATATTGATTTCTCAAAATGCATGTTAGTAACGCTAGACGTAGTAGCATTGTACTCCAACATCCCTCACAGAGAAGGTATGGAAGCGTTGGAACTGTTTCTCAACAAGCATGCTAAATTCAGTGTTTTTAAAACTGAAATGCTTACAGCTTTAACCACACTGGTTCTGAAAAACAACTTTTTCTGCTTCAATGGAGCCATCTACCTACAGACCAAGGGGGTGGCGATGGGGTCCAAAATGGCCCCCTCTTTTGCCAACC
The DNA here is from genome assembly GCF_019279795.1 of Protopterus annectens. Lineage (NCBI taxonomy): Eukaryota > Metazoa > Chordata > Ceratodontiformes > Protopteridae > Protopterus > Protopterus annectens. The sequence goes on from NC_056741.1 coordinate 221,198,776, forward strand.
TAGTCCTCAGTACATGGGAGAAGGAGACTTTGACCTATATACAAGGCTTCCACAAAGCCCACTTAAATCGTCGTTTTATTGTCGATATTTTTTTCGTGTGGGAGGGTGACAACACCAAGCTGGACACCTTCCTTACGGCACTCACAAACAGCATCCCATACCTAGACTTTGTAGTCTCAGGATGAGGGACCCACATCTCCTTCCTTGATGCTCAGTTAACCATTGACCCCAGCACTGGCAGCCTTACCTCCAATGTGTACCGGAAGAACACTTACAGGAACAACTTCCTCTATTTCAAAAGTCAGCACCCCTTCTTTATGAAGAAGAATGTGCTCAAAGGGCAGTACATCCGCCTATCCAGGATCATCTCAGACGATGATATCTTCCTCAAGGAAAGCCAGTTCCTTTCGAAAATGTTCATCTGCCGACATTACCCCAAAGAGCTAGTGAAGGATGTCTTTCAAGAAGTGGCCTCCCACAGATCAGACAGACACCCAGCCGTCCTTACTCAAGGCTTCACCCCCAGGGCGACCACCAGAACTACTGAACCCAAGAACAGAAACTGTAGTTTCCCCTTCCCCATCAGCTGAGATATGCAACCCATTAGGGATATCATTGGCAAAAACTGGAACATAAGAGCGGACCACAACACCCACCAGATTGTGGGTAATGAGCCTGTCTTCTCCTACAAGAAGACCAGAATGCTCAAACAAACCTTTGAAAGGAAAGAGACCCCCATACTCAAGAATGGCGCAGACCCCCACGAGCCTGCTAACCCACAAAACCCCAAAGGTATGTGCCCTTGCAAACATTGTGTAGTTTGCCCTTTCCTACACTCAGGCACATCCTACACTTTTCAACACTGCAACATCACGGTGCAGTTCAAAGCCCAGCACGACTGCTACTCAACTTTTCTAGTCTACGCAGCCTACTGCGACCAATGTTTTTCCTTCTACATTGGAAAAACAATTAGAAAGCTCTCAGACAGGGTGAAGGAACACCTTGCAGCCATCAGGCATAATGACAGTTACAATGCATTAAGCAGACATGCCACGAGCTGCAACGGCTTTGCCCGTTTTAAATTTCTAGTGTTAGAACTGGTCCAGCAGTTTTTTGGAGATTGCAACACACTACTGGAGCTGAAGGAATTAAGATGGCAACTCCTCCTTGAAGCAGATACCCCACCAGGGCTCAATGAGAATCTCAACATTAAATGTGCATTAAAGTGGAACAACTAAAAAGTTACAGCACGCCCTCTAGTGGCAGGATGTTAGCAGATTAA
>NC_056741.1:221205057-221350444 GCF_019279795.1 Protopterus annectens
CCTAAGTTTTCTCTGTGAGAAACCTCTAAGGTCTCTCCAACTGCTGCAGGTGTCTGGTGAAGTACATACAGAAGGGAGTGATGTACTATATTATTGGTCTAGTAAGGGATGAGTGCAAGGAAGTTAGAAGCTTCTTAGCTTTGGATGCTTTGCCCTTACTTGTTAGATGTGCAACATAGAAGATTTTATTTACCACTGTGGACACATGATGATCAAAGTTAAGGTTGCTATCAACCTATGTTCCCAGATCTCTCACCACTGGGTTGAACTTTGGGGGAAGGTTATTTTTAATGTTGTAAGTAGCAGGGGCTTCTCCTTTGCTGAAGGGGATGATGATGCATTTTTTTGTGTTACGTTTAAGTCAATACCTTGGACACCATCCACTTGTCTGTGTAAGCCCTTTGTGTAGTATGTTCACATCATTGAGGGACCCAGTTAGCAGTCATCAGCAAACTTGGTAAGCCACAGGCCATCTGTGTTTCCCTGGACTTCTGGAAAATAGATTCCTGCAAACAGTAGGGGGCCTAGCATGGATCCCTGTGAAACACCACTGGTAATAGGTCTACTGGTAGAGGTAGAATCCCTAACTTTGACATTATGCCTTCTTTCGGTGAGCCAGTTGGCTGTCCATCTAGTGACATATGGGTTATTCCCAGCTGGGTGAGTTTCTCAATGATTCCTGAGTGTGGGATTGTCAAAGCCCTTGGCTAAGTCAAGATAGGCAGTGTGTACTGTTTTGCCTTTATTCAGGGCATTGGTGACATTCTCTAAGAAGTCAACCAGTGTAGATCATTATGTGTAATGCTCATACTGAGCCACTGTAGCTAGATAGCACATGCATATAAGTACTGAGCACGTGCAAGAGCAGTACCATTTTGTACCATCAGCCAGAGTGAATGCAGTCATGAATGAAGATGCACATGCGAGTGTGTAAGTAATTTGTGAATCAGTTAACTTGAATGTACATGTTCCAGTTATAGTTCCTGATGATGTTTGTGTAAAATAAATATCTTGTGCCCTTACATCGCTTTGTCTCTTTTGAATGCATGAGACAAGTGACATGGTGTTATAAGTGACACGTATAAAATGATATGCTAAAATGACCTGAAGCCAGAAAGGTATCCAAAGTTGAAGCAACACACAGGCCATGAGGCACAAAGTTATAAATGGAGAAATATACAGGAGTGAACCTGGAAACGGGTCAGTGGTTGGTTATTCAAAGGTACTTAAATTTGGTTAAATTTTCAGTCGCCACTTATTTGGCGAAGCATTCAAAATGTTAAAAATAATTAGAGAAACAAAATGCCCAAAATTGTGACATACTGATGACGGTATTAAAAAAAAACCCACCAAAGTGTTTGAAATAACTTCTGAAATGTTAAGATGTATGAAAGGGCTAAAACCACATTTTTTTGCAATGTACTACTTTTTCTCATGTGTGTGAATGAGAGGGAGGATAGAGGAATGGTGAGGATGCAGGGAGTAGAGGTGGTGAAGGTGGATGAGTTTAAATACTTGGGATCAGCAGTTCAGAGTAATAATGAGTGTGGAACAGAGGCGAAGAAGAGAGTGCAGGCAGGATGGAGTCGGTGGAGAAGAGTGTCAGGAGTGATTTGTGACAGACTAGTACCAGCAAGAGTGAAAGGGAAGGTCTACAAGAGGTAGTGAGACCAGCTGTGTTATATGGGTTGGAGACAGTGGCATTGACAAAAAGGCAGGAGTCAGAGCTGGACGTGGCAGAGTTAAAGATGTGAAGATTTGCACTGGGTGTGACTAGGATGGACAGGATTAGGAATAAGTATATTAGAGGGTCAGCCCAGGTTGGAAGGTTTGGAGACAAAGCCAGACAGGCAAGATTACGTTGGTTTGGACATGTGCTGAGGAAGGATGCTGTGTATATTGGGAAAAAGATGCTAAGGATGAAGCTGCCAGGTAACAGGAAAAGAGGAAGGCTTAAGATAAGGTTTATGGATGTGATGAGAGAGGACATGCAGGTGGTTGGTGTGACAGAGCAAGATGCAGAGGACAGAAAGAAATGGAAACAGATGATCTGCTGTGACAACCCCTAACAGGAGCAGCCGAAAGAAGAAGACTACTACTTTTTTGCATTAACTAAAGCTGTTAAGTGTCTGAAGTTTCTGGAATGTTTGCAGTTTTTGCAGTGTCAAAGTGAACCCTTTTCAGAGAGATTGTTTTACATTTGAGCATAATTACAAGTACCTGGTTTATGCTTGTATTTAAATGTATTTTGTTGTAATGTCAGAGGGATTTCACAGACTTGAACTGGTGGTATTTGATAATAATAATGCAGAGAATTGGAGAGTGTTTGAATAAGAATATATTCTCATACAAGCTTCTCTTTCTGATAAAGGTGCACATACAAAGGCATTCATACTTAATTTAGCAGGCTCAGAAGTCATTGAGAGGGAACCTTCATTTGTTTATGCAGCTGCCGTATATGCAGGGGATAGGGAGAACCGCCATATTGTGATGCAGGCTGAAACACGAGAAGGCCCTGAGTGCATAGAATGTAAATTTAGAGAAATGTGTAACCCTCAAATAAATGTTGCAATGGAAAGGTACATATTTTATTTTACACAAGAAGCTATAGCAACGTATATTAATGACTTGGTAAATGAAGCAAACACATGCAGATTTGGTGATTTACAAGATGAGTTGATAAAGGACAGATGTGTGTTTGGTGTTGATAATGATGCAGTGGGAAATATTTTGCTTCTAGACGGTGATTTAACATTGAACAAAGCCATAGAGATTTGTCAAATATCCAAGCAGACAGATATGCTTACAAATGAGAAAAGCATGCATACAGTGTCTGCTGGTGTGAATATTGATAGTGTGAGACACAAAGGTAAGTTAGAGATACAATCCGAAGAATGTGGCAGTAACCAATTTCAGCTGTAAACTGAATGGGGAAGCTGCATGTTGTCTTAACTGTTGTAATTGTGGAGGCAGTCATGAATCTAAATGAGAAAAGTGCTTGACTTTTGGGCAGCAATGTCACAAATGTAAAAAAACTGGAATAATTTCAAAAGGTTTTGTAAATCTGGAATGCTGCAGTCTTTTAGTAAGAGGGCATCCAAAGACGCAAGTAGATCAGTTAGAAAGCCGCAAGCAAACTTTTTATGTTGATGGTGTATACGTGATTGATGAAACAATTAATTCAATGAACTATCAGCCAACTGGTAATCTAGCAGCAAAGGGTGAAATATTTTGTACTGTTAGGATTAATGGAAACTCTCTAGCACTTAAAGTAGATACTGGATCCAAGTACAATGTTATATTAGAACAAGTGTTTGCCAAGGTGAAAGCTGGTGAAAAACTTGGTTCATCAGAGTGTGCAAAACCTGTTGCTTATGATGGTGAAGAGATTCAAACTGATGGCATAGTAGTTCTCACATGCCATTCTGCTGGAAACAACTCTGACTTAATTTTACGTAGTCAAAACACACATGCAGTCATTGTTAGGCCTCAAAGACAGTTTGAGACTGGGACTGATTTCATTCAATAAGCAACTCCATCATACAAGTCTGAAGAACCACGATATTTGTAAGACAAGCATGGCAATTTACCATGAAGTTAAACCTAGTTGTCCAACCAGCAACAAAGATTCCAGTAGCAATGCAGAGTAAAGTGAAAACAGCACTAGACAAAATGGTGAATTCAGATGTGATAACTCCAGTTAAAGAACCGACTGAGTGGTTATCCTCCATGATCATAGCTCATAAGAAAAGCTCAGTTGACACTCGAATCTGTATTGATTAGAGATTTAAACAAAGCACTTAAAACGTCCTACTTATCCGATGCGCATAGTAGAAGTAGCAGCAGCTCTTATGCCAAATGCCACAGTTTTTCTGTCTTAGATGCTGGATTAGAAATCATTAACTTCTTTCAGTATACCATTTGGAAGGTACAGATTTTTGAGAATGCCATTTAGGTTAAATTCTGCCAGTGAATTATTTTAATGCTCTATGGCACAAATTTTTTCAGGTTATCCATGTGCTATCATAGTAGACAACATTATTGTAGGGGGCAATGGTGAAGACAAACACGATAGAAACCTTAAAGTTCTAGACCATGCACATGAAGTCAGTCTTAAAGTGAGTCCTCAGAAATATAAATTCAAGCTGAGAGAAGTTACTTACGTGGTTGATTTGTGTACTACTGGCTTACAACCAGATACGTCTAAGCAAACTGCAGTTCTTGAGATGCCAGTTTCAGAAAATGTCGCATCTTTACGACGTTTTCTTGGCATGGTCAACTATTTAGGAAGGCTCACTCCAGATCTGAAGGAACGTTCAGCTCCGTTAAGTGAGCTGACATGCAAGAATCAAAACTGTTCCTGGTTAGAACACCACCAAAGAGCATTTGAAGTTCTGAAATGGAAAATTCAGTCCACCCACTTTGAGATATTATGATGATTGCAAACCTGCATCTTTTTCATGCGATGCTTCAAAGTATGGTCTTTGTGCAACATGTCATCAAGAAGGCATATCAGTAGCTTATACATCCAAAACTTTAACCCAAACTAAGATGCAGTATGCACAAATTGAAAAATAGCTTTTGAAAGCAACGTTCGCATGTTCGAAGTTCAGTGATTATATTTATGGCAAACTATTCAAATAGAGACTGCTCACCAACCTCTAGTAATGGTTCTGAAAAAGCCAATACATTCAGTCCCAGCACATTTGGAACGCATGATGTTAAAATTGCAGAAGTGCAATTTCAATATTGTCTACACAAAAGGCAAATATTTGTACTTTGCAGATGCTTTGTCAAGAGCACCCTGACAGACAGAACAGCACGACAATGAGAAACCAGACTTAGAAGTCATGGAAGTCAAAAATTTTTCCTCATCATGTCTTAATCAACTTAGACATCACACAGCTTTAGACCCTGTTCTTAAGAGACTGACTTATCTTATTAGTCAAAGATGGCAAGTGCGACAAACCAGTCTACCACTTGATGTCCAGATATATTTTCCTTACCGAGACACGCTTATGATGGAAGATGGTATCATCATGAAAGGTCCTAAAGTAGTTATTCTTACAGTGTTACAACAGGAATATATCACAATCTTGCATCGTGGATACCCAGGTGCTGATCCTACTAAAAGAAGGGCAAGAGGCGTAGTATTTTGGCCTATGTCAAAAAGATGTAGAGAAGGAAACTCTAGCATGTTCTGTTTGCAATATTACTAAACATCACCAACAAAAAGAACCACTTCAGCTAAACCAGATTTCTGAACTACCATGGGCAATGGTTGCTACTGATTATTTTCGAGTGGAATGATCAGTATTATAGTGTTAGTAGACTCTTACTCGAATTGTTTTGAAATTCACCTTCTTCCTAATCTAACATTCTGGGCTGTCATTACAAAGTTGAAGAGACATTTTTCTATGCATGGTGGTCCACACAAAGTTGTATCTGACAATAGTATGCATTTCACCAGTCAGCAGTTCAAGAAATTTGCTGAGGCGTGGGACTTTGTCCATGTTACTAGTAGTCCTGAGTATCCACAATCCAATAGATTAGCTGAGTGTGCAGTCCAAAGTGTGAAATGTTTGTTAGAGAAATCTAAGAGAGATGGTACCAATGTTTTCCTTAACCTTCTCAATCTCAGAAACATTCCCCGAGATAACTTGCTTGGTTCATCTGCTCAGTGATTAATATCTAGACAGGTGAGAACAACCTTTACCGATCAGTAAACTATTGATTCCAAATGCAAAGAACAACAAAGTGATCAAAACCCAACTTTAGAAGAAACACCAATTACAAAAGTTGTGCTTTGAAAAATCTAACCAACCTCTTAGACCACTAAGACTACAAGAAATCATAAGGATGCAAACAACAAAAGGTTACGACCGAGTGGGTATTATCAAAAATGTCTGTGAGGAACCAAGATCCTATATTGTTCAATCAGAGGGAATGGAATTTAGAAGAAACCAATGACATACTTCCAGTTTCTGAATAAGTGATGCAGCAGATTGCTTGTGCCAAAGACTCTTTCTCAGAGCGACCTTACACTTGTTCCCATTTCACAGGACAGTGTATTTTCCTCATAATCCTGATGTTATTCCTGAAGTTCCTATTGAGAAGAATTCCCCAAAGACTCTCCATGTTGCTAGCCCTAATCAAACTTTTTGTGTAATCAGATCGGGTAGAATTTCCAGACCCAATCCAAAACACAGTGACTTGGGCTACAGTTTGATTTGTTGTTAATATTGAAATGTTATCTGGCATATACATGCCTCTTGCCCTTCTTTTAGTAGGATCAGCACTTGGGTATCCACGATGCAAGACTGTGATACACAGCCTTTGCACCATCCATCTGCTTGTTCTCCTATTACATGCCGAACAAAGGATGTAGATCATTATTTGTACTGTTCCTGTTGTAGCTAGATAGGACATGCATGTAAGTACTGAGCATGTGTGAGAACAGTGCCATTTTGTACAGTCAGCCAGAGTGAATGCAGTCATGAATGGAGAGGCACATGCAAATGTGTCTGAAGTAATGTGTGAATCAGTTAACTTACATTTATGTACAACAGATATCTTAAACCCATATACCTCTTCATCTTCTCTTTTGAATGCACGAGACAAGCGATAACCAGGTTTAACAGGCATGATTTGCCCTTATCGAAGCCAGTCTGAGTTGGTTCAAAAGTTTGAAGGCTCCTATATTCTTGTTGATAAGGTTCATGATAAATCTCTCCATGGCCTTACAGATAAGGCTGGTTAGGCTTATGGGTTTAAAGTACCCAGGGTCCATTTATGGACCTCCTTTGTGCAAATGAATTACAGTTGCTGTTTTTCATTTCTGCTTGGACAAAGCCAATACTTAAGACTGTAGTTGAAGAGAGTGTCCAGTGGTTCCACTAACTCTTGTTTCAGACCATTTAGTAAGCAGCCTGGGATGTTAGCCTGTCCCATAGAGGCTTTGTTTTGGCCTTGGAGAGTACAGTTATGACCTGGAGATACTAGGTGGAGGACCAATGACCTGTATGCTGTGGAGTATGATTGGTGGGGGCAAGGGGTGGCAAGTTTTCACCAAACTTGTCTGCTAACAAGTTGACAATGTCCATAGGGTCAGTATGAGTGGTGCCGTCTACTATTAATTTGGCACAAAGCTGGGACTTTCCTTTTAGGTTTTAGACATAGCTAAAGAAAACTTTGTGATTATCCTTGGCTGGGGATGCTAATTTAGGTATGTAATTAGCTTTAGAGGACTTACAAGATATCTAATTTGCTTGTTCAAGCTGTGAAGGGTGTTCTTTTTCTGCTCAGACCATTCCTTTTTGTTCTTTGACAGCAGTTTCTTTCTCTTGTTGTATAACCTAATTATGCTAGATGTCCGCCAGGGTTATTTGTTTTTCAGTCAGAACAACATACCACTATGTCAAATCAACTGTTTTTCATGAAGACCTTGATGTCCTTCAAGGATGCATCTGCAGTCCTTACAAATGGGTTGTCCTGTCGTCAGGCAGCCCTTCGGTCGGCTGGATTCCAAAGTCTGGGTCTGGCCTCGGCTGGTGTCGCACTTCACCCGATGTCATAGCTGCAGTTATTCGGGTATAAAGGCATCAGCCGACGCCATTTTCCCCAGTCTTTCTTGCCGTGTGGCGCCCGAAGCAGAAGCTGTTCAAGTGCCGTTCGGTCAGAACCAGAGATTACTACTACCGAATACGTCTACTACTACCGAAGACTTCTAAAAAGCTAAGTACCCCGTTGGGGACTCTTTCTTACCCTCTATGCCGGATGGCAATGGACCTCTGGAATGTGGCCCTGAGCTACAACATTCAGTTACAAGCAATTTTTGTGCCAGGAAAAGAAAACATTCTAGCAGACATACTAAGCAGAACTACCACGGATGCCCACGAATGGATGCTGCATCCGGACATCTTCAAAACCATTACAAGAAAATGGGGGCTCCCACAAATAGACTTATTTGCATCCCCACGCAATCACCAACTAAAGAAATTCTGCACAAGGACGTATCACCCACTTGCCTGGAAGGTGGACTCCCTATCTTTCAGCTGGAAAAACCTGACAGCATATGCATTCCCACCACTTCCTTTGATGCACAAGGTGCTATTGAAGATCAAAGAGGACCGTCCAAGGATCATACTGATAGCTCCAGACTGGCCAAGACAACATTGGTACCCATTACTGAGGAGCATGTCTCGGGAACAAATATGGCCTCTACCCCTTGTTCCCTTGCTGTTAACACAGAACAACTACAACACCCTGCATCCAAACCTGAAAACACTGTAGCTGACTGCCTGGAACATTGCATAACAACAAATAACCCAAATTTATCCCAAAGGGTTAAAGACATTATCTTGGAGGCTCGCAGACCCTCAACAAGAAAAAATTATTCAGCAAAATGGAAAAGATATTTCATTTGGAGTACTGCAAAAGGAGAAAATGTGTCACTGGTGAACATAGCCAACATCCTGGAATACTTGGCAGAGCTCTTCCACAAAGGCCTGTCCTATTCTTCCATCAAGATTCATGCATCAGCTATTTCAGCAGAATACGACTTGGATCCTCCAGTCTTCTCACATCCTCTGCTCAGGCAGTTTCTGAGAGGAATTAAAAATGTAAAACCTCCTAGGAAGCCACCATTGCCAGCATGGGACTTGAACTTTGTGCTAGAAAAATTGACACTTCCTCCTTCGAACCAGCAGCAACAGCAGAATTACAATTCTTATCATGGAAAACTGCTTTCCTGTTGGCAATCACTTCAGCAAGAAGGGTATCTGAGCTACAGGCACTAATGGCAGTACAGCCCTTCCTGATCTTCCATCAAGATAGAGTATCCATGAGAACTAATCCTACTTTTATGCCTAAGGTGGTCTCCAGAGTATCTTTGAATCAGGCTATCCACCTACCTACATTCTTCCCCAACCCACAGAACAGGGAGAAAGACTGTTGCATACCTTGGATGTGCATAGACAATTACGCTACTACCTGGACAGGACCAAGGCCAATAGGAAAACTGACCAGCTACTGGTAGCATATGCAACAGGAATGGAAGGAAAGCAATTTCAAAACAGACAATCTCTAAGTGGATAGGAAATTGCATTAGATTTTGTTACTCCTACCATGGAAAGACAACTCCAGAAAACATCAGGCCTCACTCTACAAGGGCTACAGCCACTACCACAGCTTTTCTCACGAGTGGCTACCAAAGACATTTTAGAGGCTGCTACTTGGAGCTCCATGCATACATTTGCCAAGCATTATAATTTACCTTTATACTCCAGATCCCGAGCAGGTTTTGCCACTGCTGTTTTGCAAGGGATCTTAACTACACCATAATTTTATTTCTCCTCCTTCCCCAGTTTGGCTATGGTATTCTACCCATTTGTAAGGACTGCAGATGCATCCTTGAAGGACATAGTACAGTTTTGTACCTACCATAAATGTAGATGTCCGATAGGAATGCATCTGCAGTCAGGATTACCCACCCTCCTTCCCCTCTGTGGTACTCCTAGGGTATTTGCCCATCTTGTAGCTAGCTGGGGGAATCTATTATGGTGTATTTGTTTGTATATATGTACATACATGCTTATTTTTTGTTTGCTTCTACTATTTGGAATCATTTGCATTTATCCAAATTTAGCCTTTCTAGGGGGCACCTGGCATCTGGGGCAAGAAACACTGAGGAAAATGGCGTCGGCTGATGCCTTTATACCCGAATAACTGCAGCTATGACGTCGGGTGAATTGCGACACCAGCCGAGGCCAGACCCAGACTTTGGAATCCGGCCGACCGAAGGGCTGCCTGACGACAGGACAACCCATTTGTAAGGTCTGCAGATGCATTCCTATCGGACATCTACATTTATGGTAGGTACAAAACTGTACTTTTTAATCCGTTCAGGTACAGCTGAACCTATACATTTGTATAGGTGTATATACATGGCATTTGTGTACATCTCTGTATAGGAGCCATTGCTGTCAGTGGTGACAGAGGGTTTGAGTATTTATGCCTTCGCTTAGGAGGCTATAGTTTGCTTTGTAGAAATTTTTCAACCTTTCTGCTCCTGAGGGGAGACTGGTATGATCATTACTTCGAACGAGACTGATTTATGATTGGGCATTACCAGGGAGGTCCACATATATGGGGTTGCGCAGCAATCTCCCATGTTGTTGAGTACTAAGTCAAGGACATTAGAGCCCCATGTTGGGGTGCAGACTGTTCCAGAGCATTTGTGTTAGTCTAGGAACCTTAGGGTGAGGGTGTTAGTGCTCTTATATGTTTCCCAATCGATGGAAGGATAATTGTTCACCTGTGACCAGGGTGTTTGGCTGTATTGTGAGTGACTCAGGTAGGTCCAGGTAGGCAATGTGGTTTTCCTGGTTTATGGTGGGGGACCTATAGCTGATGAGGACATGGGGGGGGTGAGTCTTTCTTACAGTTAGTCGGACTTGGAGTAACTCTAGGGAGTCTTACTGTTTAACCAGTCTTGAGGTGTATTTGTCTTTAATGAAGATGGGCTACATCTCCTGCTTTGGTTCTTTCACATTCATTTTGCGGTCTGAATGTGTGGAAGGCATTGTAGCCTTGCATGGCTGGGGACTCTCTGCTGCCTTGAACCATGTCTCTGTGACTGCGCAGGTATTGGCATCTTCCAAAGTAAGGAATGCTTCCAGTGAGTGCAGTTTCCAATTTAGACTCCTAGCATTAAGCAGCATAACCATGAGTTTTGTCTTTACAGGATGTTTTTTTTTACTTAGGGAAATTTTGTTATTATGACATTGCCTAAAAAAGGCACTATGAGGGAGGCAAATACCTATGCCAGTAACTGAAAGCCAAGAGGTGACAGGTGAAGACCATCTCTGGCAAAGCAGCATGGTCTGTCGAGTATATCATCCCAGGCTGACGGATACTGGATCCCCCTGAGTTAACATCAGAAGATTAGCCAAAAGCCAATTGTTGAAGTCAATCATTTTTTGTTTGTATTGAGGCATCATCCTGGGTGAAGGTAGAAGGCTGCTTGGGGCTAGGAACATATCTGCCTGAGACACATAATCTGAAAGTTCTGTCATGTTTCTCTTCATATAGTCCAGTGAGGTACATCACAGTTAATTCACTTCAGCATGAACTATGACAGAGTCATAACTGTACTTGTTGAGAGGTTTTTGTGTGTGCATGATTTGGCAGATCCTGGCACCTGCCAGGCAGCTGACTGTGACCTCCTCCTTGTCCACCTTGGTGAGGGAGACATCTGTATGTCTCACTGTGGAGATGCCTATACCCGAGATATTTGGTTTTGAGGGTATTTTGCCTTGGAAGCTTATTGAGTGAGACACTAACGTGTTTTTATGTGTTGTGGATTCTGTTGGGAATGTATTGTGTGCAGAAGCTTTCTGCTTGGAAGGTGTCTGCTCTTTTTGGTGTACTTCTAGTGAGTACCTCCATGTATGTGGGTTAACGTGTTGTGCTCTTGGTTTGTATAAGAGGTGGTGTGTGTGTGTGCTAACAACCTGTTTAATATCTGGTTTGTTACGTGAGAGAGAGAGAGAGAGCATTGATTCAAAATTCATAGTGTAGATATTTATTAGTATAGATGTTTTTTATAAGATGATCTTTATTAGGTCACTGTTGCAGTAACCATTATGTATGGGATGTATTCTCCCAAGGGTACAGTACAGCTGATCAATTTGAAAAGCTTCTGACCCCTTCCTCACATGTTATGCATCCACTCATAGGAGATGTGGACTTGCTAGAATAAGACGGGCATATGGCCATGCCAGACTTGGACCTTTCTTGATGCTAGTCCACATATGCTGACTCTTGTCAGAGTGGAGTCTCTTGTTTCCATACTGTCAGCTTCATCATGTTAATTTAGTCTGTTTTTTCCATACTGTCAGCTTCATCGTGTTAATTTAGTCTGTTGTTTCCATACTGTCAGCTTCATGTTAATTTAGCATATAATGTCTTGTTGGTGACCATTCTGTTTACAATTGTTTGCCCAAACCCATCATATGGTTATCAGGAATGGAAAGTGTAGTTGTTGGTGCCAAATACCTTACACGGGCTCCTCCCCAGTCTAGCTGAATGTGTGTTCTATGCAGGGGGTTTAACACAAAGTTAAGTCTTGTTCAGTTTTGTTAGTAGTTTGTCCCAAAGACCATTAGTAGTAGATTGAATTCTTTTCACATTTACCTTCAGAACAGACATTTTCAGGACTTTTCACAAGCAGCTGTGGTGTCCTTCGCTGCAGAACTTCTTCCTCATGTAAAAAAAAGAAAAAAAATGTTGATGTGAGTGATAGTAACAATGCATCCTCAGTCCCTTTTCTTTCATGTAGTGGAGGTCAGTTCTTTGGCCCTTAACACTGAAGACGGTACATCTTGACACTCCCGAGGATCTTTCGTAGAAACGCCTCTTTCTCTACAACTCCTTTCCAGTCTGGAAGGGAGGAAGAAGGTTTGACTTAATTTTGTACAAGAGCTGTTTGAGGCTATTCAGTCCTTTAAGTCCTATCTGCCTGTGTCCTGTTCCCAATTAAGAGTAAGAGTTCCTTATTCTGAGGAAGAAGAATTCTGACAATGAAAATCTTGATTATGCCTCTCAGATTCCCTGTCTTACTGGACGTTGAGTCAGACAGCTGACATGTTATCTTTTGACTCCACTAATAAGGAAATTTCCTTTGACCCAGTACTTAAAATGAAAGATTTTTTTTTTTAGCTGGGAGTTTGAAGTTTGACTCTCAGAAAAGGTAATATGAATTGATGAATATGGTTAAATCAGCCTGTTGTTTTACCTTCAGTTCTGAGGACTCTAATGGATTGTTTTTCTGCTACTTGGGTGTCTCCATACTCTCAGCCACCATCCCTTAAAAAGTCGTATAAATTGTATAGGGTTACTGATGCGTACAGGTACCTTTATAGAAAAAATCCATATGCTAACCTGCTCATATCCTTGAGTGTCGACAGTGGTGCTTCATACGTTTCCTCCTCTTATTCATTCCGTAATGATAGACAGCAGAGCACTCTGCGGAGCCATTAACTGCCAGTCCCATATATCCATAATTCTCTTATTTGTTTGGAGCAACATGGGCCAAACCTTAGCCAATCTTGCCAAGTCTAACTTGAGATCTAATGGTTATGGACAGTCATTAATCTGCCTCTCGGATAGCTAAACATGTAGTCTGATGTGGTTAGGATGCCATCTCTGGGACAGCTGCAGCTGGAACAGTTTTGAGAAGGCATGCATGGATAGAATGCCCTTATAGTAAGGACTTCTACAAAAAAAAAAAAAAAAAGTTAGGTGTAAGCTAATGCAAACTCTTCAAATCTGGTCAGCAGAAATTTGAAAAAAAAAGCTATTCAAAAGAAAATGGCAAAATGAGTCCAAAAAAAGTCTTAATAGGTTGTAGTGATCCATCTTTCAAAGAAAAAAAAAACTCTTGACTGTTGTTGCCACCTGTTCCATCCTTTCCCTTCCCACTACAACCTTTCTAAAAACTTGAAGGAAATTTTTCCTGCATGTACATTAGCATCAATGAATATGTAGGTAAGTTTAATGGAGCAGAGTTAATATATTGCAGTGGGAACCCTCTGCTGTTCCATCAGATATCCCACAACCTCCAGAAAACCAGCTTCATCTTTTGTCTTTAGCTATTTGCTCCTACATGTGGTTATAGAGGCCAGTCCCATCAGAACACTACTGACGAGATTTTTATTCAAGACTTTCTGGTCCCCAGGAAAGAGGGAACCTGGAAGCCTGTTTTAAATGTATCCCAGTTTAAAGACTCTTAACATTCAGAATGCTGACACTGCAGAGATTCTTCTTTTTCTTTACCCTCAGGTTTTTCTGGTTATTTTTCGACCTAAAACATGCTCGCTAACTTATTCCCATTCACAAAAAAAAACATTTAAGGTTATTTACCTTGATATTTACATTTTTAGTTTATTACTTTGGCCTTTGGATTTCCTACATCCCTAAGAGTCTTAACCAAATGCATCAAGCCAATAATAGCCCATTGCAAGCTTCAAGGCATCCATATATTCCCTTATCTGGACGATTGCTTGATATCGGCCTCAACCAGTCAAGACACTTTAACAGCCTTACAGTTCACTGTTAATCTTTTCTACAGCCCAAATACCACAGTGAACATAAAATCATCCCTGGTTCCAACTGGCAAACTGTTTTTGTTCTGGGATGTCTTCTTGACACTTTCTTAATGCCCCCCCCCCCCGAAAAGATGCACATAGTCAGTGGCACCGCAAGAGAATTTCCAAGAGTTCTAGGTTTCATGGTCTCTTCTGACGTAATTATTTCATGTGACAGAGTTTATATTAAGTAGATCCAGCTGTTTCTCCACTCTGTTACCCACTTCCGTTTCATACTTAGCAAAGAAAAAGCTACTTTGGTGGGTTAAACAAATTCCTAGCTAGCCCAACCCAGGGTCCCCTTTTTTCTCCTCTCAGTATTTTCAGACAGTGGCCATGGACACCTCCACTTTCACTTGGGGTGAAGTTTTCTCAGTGTGTCAAGATTCAGGGAATCTGGGAGGTACGGCACACTTCAACTTGAAAGAGAGAATGGCACTTACAAATGCCCTGAAAGTTCTAAATTAACTTTGGTCTGCAGGAACGCTTTTAGGAGTGACCACACCACTGTTATGTGGCACATAAACAGAGAGAAACAAGATCAGTACCCTCTTTGCAAACTGTTTATGGTTCCCTGAGGCATAGCAGTTCAGCACAGTTTATTTATTCAGTCAACTTGCATTTTTTCAGAACAGAAAACAGCAGTAGACTTTCTTTCAGCAGATCCAGGATAGACCCTTATGAGTCGATGCTACATCAGGAGGTGTTTCTACACATAATTCTCCAATGGGGTGGCCACAAGTAGAAATGTTGACCACCTGTCTGAACAAATGGCTCAAGCAGTTCTGTTCCAGGACACCTACCAATGAGGCCTGGAAAACAGATGCCTTTGTTCTCCAGTACCTTTCTGACTTGCCCAATTGTGGTCTAGCATACATTTTTATAAAGCTACATATTTCGGGCATTTCAGTCTGTCAGCCACTGGATCCTTCCACTTTCTTTTAATCAAGTCATTTTTCAAAGTGGTATTGCATATTAGACCACCAAGAAGTGGACTCCTCCGTGGGATTTGAATTTTGCTTTAGAAACCTAACCCTTGTCCTCCCCTTTTTTCTTTTTACCAAGTCAAGTAATTTTTCAAAGGGTTATTGTATATCAGATTGCCCGAAGAAAAGTGGCTTCTTTTTAGGATTTGAACTTTGTTTAAACAAACCAGTTAACTCTTATTATGTTAATACAATAATAATCTCCTTTAAACATTTAATTTTCAGAAACCCTGAATATAAAGCATGACTTTTCTTTGCATTTCCAATTGCCTGTACTCAAAATAGTATTAATACATTTCATTTAACAAAATGGTGACCATATCCTTAACAAGTTTGAATTGAGCAAAGTTATGCCAAGAAAATCAACAGTATGTCACAGAGTAAGCTATTAGGATTATTTTAGACATGTTAGTAATAACTCTCCAAGTGAAGATGATTAAAAACTAATACTCCAATCTTCAAAACAAACTACTTCACTAAGGTCGAGGATATTATTTTGGAAGTTCTTACACGTTTATCACACCACATAAAGGTGAACTGATGTTAATAAAGACATAGGATGCTGGAGATGTAAACTAAATGTTAAAGCTGACTGGCAGCTATGTTTTACGATTGTATAAAGCTTAAAACATATTGGGATAATATGAACTCTCTCTTATAGTCTGTTTTTAATGATAAGTTTATGCTGACCAAATCTCTTATTTTATTTAATACATCTATTCCCACTTGCGTTTTGAAAATAAAATAACCTCTTTTTATGCTGACCAAATCTCTTATTTTATTTAATACATCTATTCCCACTTGCGTTTTGAAAATAAAATATCCTCTTTTATGGAGTATTTTAACATTAGCAAGAAAATTCATCAACAAGAGCTAGAAGAATCAGACTACTACTGTGAAGGAATGCATACACTTGGCAAATGACGTTTGTCATATTGAACTTATGATCAAGACAAGAACATCTAGAATCATCTTTTCATGTAATATATGGTTGAAATTCAAAGAACTGCTGGATAAATGGACTTTAACTAGCAGCTACTCATCACATTTCTTTTTCTGTTTAAAAAGCTTTGATCTGAAGTAGTTAACTTAATTTGTGTAGCAACCTATGGGAATCGGATCCGACCCGGCAGTTTCCAACAGCTTAGATCCGAGCTCCAAGCTCCTCCCCCTACCCATAATCCCCTGCCAACCCTGACTGACCTCAGATCTATTTGCCGTGGTTTAACCAACAGCAGCTCGATCTTGAGTTCCAGGCGATCAGGAATTTTGTGAGGAAAATCTAGCTTTTACCTTCCTTTCTCTACTGTGTTTGATTGTGTGTGTTTTCAGGTCCCTTTTTCGTAAAAATCCCCGCTCTCTAGCATAAATCTATATTTTTTGTAATTACCCTCCCGCTTCCCTCGTGGTTCCGTTAGGGTTTTTGTGTGTGCGTGTTTGGGGCCTAACGTGTGTGTGGCTTATTTTCTTTATTTAAAAAAAAAAAAAAGAGAGAGAGAGAAATGTCTGAGGCTCCAAAGCCTATCTTTTCTGAGTGCACCGAGTGTGGCCACAAGCTGTCCCTGGTGGATGCACCGAGTGTGGCCACAAGCTGTCCCCGGTGGATGGCCACACTCTGTGTGTGTGCTGTGCCTTGGGGTTGAACACCTGCCTTCTGGTTGTCCCATTTGTGCAGTGCTCAACCCCAGGGCACTTAAGGACCGGAGGTCTAAGCTGATTCTGATGGGTCTTCTGCCCCCGGAGTCGGCTTCTACCTTCGGTCCTTCCATGGCTCCCGCTGCGGTGGCTGCCACTCCTGCTTCCCTCCCCCGACCGGGACTCAACCTCCCGCCTTAGGACCGGAGGAGAGGGAGGCTAGGAAAGAGAAATGGAGGGAGAAGCACCACAAGCGGCCGGCCGAGGCCTCCGCTTCGCCCCCCGGCTAAGCGGTCTTCTCCCTTCGGGACTTCTGGGTCTCCTCCTTCTTGGCTCCAGTCCCCCTGTTTTTCACCGGGTCCTGAGGAGGAGGAGACCCGATCTCCTTCGAGGTCATCGAGGCGGCACTCCCGTCCCGCCTCGATGGCCTCATCGAGATCGACCCAAAGTCTCACTGATGCAGATTTGGACCGGATGATGAGAAGATTCCTCCAGGCCCAACTGCAGATGGGAATGCTCCTGCCCCCCCCTCCCTCTGGGGGGGAGATCGACCCCCTTCTTTACCCCGATAGCTCCTTCTCCGTCCCGCTTCCTGGGCTCGGAGTCTTTGTAGCCGGGGGTGTGTCGGCGCCGATAGTTTTGGCTACTTTGGCGCCGACGCTTCCCTCGAGTCCATTCTCTTTGGATCTGATCTCTCGGAGCCGAGGGCTGAGCTTCGGATCCGAGGGTATCAGTATGCCTTCGGCTCCGCCCAGGTCGGAGCACACTGGTCCGTCGGATCCGATCGCTTCGGCGCTGGCCCCGATCCGTGCATCGGATCCGAGTGAGGGTCTGCTTTCGGATCCTAGAGAGAGCATCTCTCCCTTGGCATTCGACGTGGTGGAGAGGGCTCTGTTGAGAGATTCCAGGCCCCCGGCCCTTGCCACGGCTCCACCCTGCACTCCTTCTCTGTTGGGCCCGACTTCCATCACCCGGCCCCAGGGACAGCCTGCTTTGACATCCCAGGTCATTCCCTTGGAACAAGATGTTGCTGGAGAGACCTCCTCGGACAGCCCCCTGAGGAGGTTCCTCACAAGCGAAAGTGCAAGAGGAGGCACCTGGACTCCCCTGAGTCCTTGACTGAGGACACAGATTTGGAGGAAGGGGAAGGCTCCCCAAGATCACCCCCCGAAGATGTCTCCTTTGGGGACATCCTAGAAATGCTCAGAATAAAGGGGGGGTGGTCTGCCCCAAAGCCTACCTCGGACGAATCTGTGTTCCTGGAGGCGTTTGAAGCAGGCCCGTCTACCTCTTGGGTGTCCCCTCCGGCCGACCCCCTGGTAGATTTGATTACTACCAGGGCATGGAGGGAGCCGGACACTGTGGAGCCAGTCCCGAAGCACCCGGACAAAATTCTTAGCCCCCCCCCCACTGATAAGTCCCATTGGAGCAAGGGTCCCCCTGTAGATGCCATGTTGGTGGCAGCGGCCACCAAGAGGGAGTTAGCTCAGGAGAGTCACTCGGCCCACCCCCCGGGCAAGGAGTCTCGGTCGATGGACCATTTAGGGGAGCGGGTTTTTAGATCAGCTACCTTCTCTGTGAGGTCGCTGAACTATATGGCACACATTATTCGACTGCAGCGGGACCTTATCAAAGAGTATGCTGCGTCGCCCCCGGAGTCCATGTCGGCGGAGGACAAACAGTTGTACTCCACCCGGATGGCCACTCTTAGGTCCATATCAAACACCTCTATGCGGCTACTGTCCCATGCCACGGAAGGAGCCGCGAGAGCCCGCGGAGCGGGCCTCGTCATGAGCTGTCAGGCCTGGCTCTGTCACTGTGATTTCGCGGAACCCTTCAAGGCGTCTTTCGCAAATGCCCCTTTTGATGGTTCTGCCCTTTTTGGCAAAACCGTTCGCGATACTTTGGTCCAGAGCAAGAAGGACGGGAAGACGTTGTCTAACGTCGGAGTCCGCTACTCTGCTCCCCAGAGGTCCTTCTCCAAGAATCAAAAGGGACAGAAGAAGATGTTGTTCCGGAAGTCGCAACAGTCCCGTCCCGCTCTGGACTCCCAGCCCTTCTGCAGCAGAAGAGGACAGGGTGGACGCTCCCGTAGAGGCAGAGGGGGCCCAAAGAACTTTGGGTCCAGAGAACCTTTCTCGGACCAACCCATGCAACACCCCTGAGAGGTTGCCTGACTGCTCAACTCTGGAGGCAGTCGGGTGGGGGTATTTCTCGAGGCACCTAGCAGCTTGGGAGTCCATCACGGCAGACCACTGGGTGCTTTGCATCATATCCAGAGGATACCAGATCCCATTCTCTCTTTCCCCTTGCAGCCCCAGATACCTCCCCGATGTCCCACCCGATCAGAGGGAGGCCGCAGCAGCGGAAATTCAACAGTTGCTGGAAAAAAGAGCCATCCAACATGTCCCCCCAGACCAGTGCGGGTCGGGTTTTTACTCCAGGTTCTTCTTGGTGCCAAAAAAGACGGGGGACTTAAGACCAATCCTCGACCTCTCCCCCCTGAACCTGTCAGTAACCAAAGAGAAATTCCGCATGGTCACCCTTCAATCCATTCTCCCCCTTTTGCAGGAGAACGACTGGATGTGCTCTATAGACCTCAAGGATGCCTACTACCACATTCTGATGGACAGGCGATCCAGAAGGTTTCTCCTCTTTCAGCTAGGAGCCAGTCATTACCAATTCAGGGTCCTCCCCTTTGGTCTCACCACAGCCCCCAGGGTGTTCACCAAAGTGTTAGCAGTGATAGTGGCCCACTTGAGGCTCCAGGGAATTCAGGTTTTTCCATACCTGGACGACTGGCTCCTGACCGCCCCGACAAGGCATGTACTCTGCGCAGCCAGAAACTACTTTCTTCGTCTTGCTCCCTGGCTGGGGATCACTATCAACATAGAGAAATCGTCTCTTACCCCGACTCAGATCATAGACTTCATAGGGGCCAGATTAAACACAAACAAGCTTCTAGCCTTTATGACCATGGACCGGCTACGAATCCTGAGGCTACATGTGCGGGCCATTCTTCAATCCCCAGCTCCTCCGGCGGGTGGTCCTGGCGGCTCTAGGCTCAATGGTGGCGGCAATCAATCTATTGCCAATGGCGCGTTTGAACATGAGGGTCTTACAATGGACCCTCCAAGTCCAGTGGTACTTTCTTCAGTATCCTCTGGACCATCCCATTCCCCTCAGCAGGCCTTGCAAGAGGGCCCTCTTATGGTGGCTCCAATCTCCGGACCTCCTGAAGGGACGCCCCTTCTCTATGGCCCCTCCCCTAGCCATGGTGACCACGGGCCTCTGCGCCTTGGGGGCATTCTTCGGGCAGGACAGTCCAAGGCACGTGGGACCACACGGAGACCTCACTGCATATCAATGTCCTAGAGATGAGGGCAGTGCTGTTGGCGTTGCAAACACTTCAGAGCCTTCTTCCTTAAAAGAGTGTTCAGGGGGAAAATGGCGGACTCAAAAAACGGGGAAAACCCTCTTCCCACCATCAAAGGCCAAAGGGTTGGGGGCTTCCACCAAGTTTTTCCCGAGCCCTTCCAGGCGGGAAAATCCTCACAAACCCCCTCCTTTAATTCTGAACCCCGGGGTCATTTTTCAATGGGGTCCCTGTTGCTTCTTTCCCCCTAAAACAAAAAAATACTTCCTAAACCCAAAAACCCCGGGAGCCCGGGCCTTGGTCCCCATTTTGCCCCCAAAATTTTTGGGAAAAATTTCTGAAACCAGTGGGAAAAGGCCCCCTTCCCCCTTCGGCCTGCAAACCCCCTTTGGCTCACTGGGGAATCCTTTTTCTGGACCCCCTTTGGTCTTTTCCCCCCTAGTCTCCCATCCCCAAACCCCTTAACCCACTTGGGCTTTCCCCGATAGGTTCCCCGGGATCTCTTCCCCTTTTAAACCCTCCCAAACCCTTTTTTACTAAAAACTTTTTTAATTTTCCCAGGGGGAATAAAATTTGATCCTTTCAAGCCCTTTTCCCCTTATTAGACTTCCCGTCAGGGGGTTTTACAGGGGGGCTCCTCCAATCAATTTTAATCTTTTTATTTCCTAATGAATGGGGTTTTTACCTTTGCAAGATTTTTTAAGGCCTTTTTTTAAACCCATAAGGGTTAGTCCTCCTTGGGTTTAACTTGTTACCCGCAGCCCTTGGCCTCACTTTATAACTTAAAACTTTTATAAACGGCCCTTTTTTGGACATTCTTGGGGGTCTGCCAAACCCCCGGAAAACCCCTACCCAAGGTAAATTTTCCCCGGACTTCCCTTTTCCCGATTATCTAGTAATATAATCACCATTTAACCGTCTTTTTTAATTATAAAAAAAAAATCCTCACTGGATGTCCAACTTTTTACCCGGCTCTGGTCAGCAATCTACCATTGTTTTTCCTTTGCCAAACAACTTGGGGCGTTCAAAGTCGTTCTGTGGGTTTCAATTACCGCATTGGTTTTGGGAGGGCCCCCCCGGGGCCATCCCCCCCCGTCTTTTCCCTTCAGCAGACTTTTGGATGTTTTTTTCGGACCATTCCTCACTATACCTTTTTAAAAACCCAAAACTGGGATTTCTCCAGGGAGAATTTTGGTTCCGTGGGAAATCCTTCCCTAAAGGTTCAACTATTGTCCCTGGGGGGGCCAAAAAGAAAAAAAATTTGTTCACCAAACGTTCCTCGAGTGGAAACCCTTTTCCTATTCCTTTCCCCACCCCGGGGTTTTTTTAATCTCAGGGGTTAAAAAGCCTTTATGGTGCCTTCGCAAACAATGGGGTTTCCTGTGTCCGTTCGGGGGGCCCAAAAAGGGGCCGGGGCGGGTGACCACTTCACCCCCCGGGGCCCCTTTTCTTGATGGGTCAGTTTTTTTTTTCCTTCGGGGGGGGGACAGAACTTTCCCTGGGTCTCACCAGAGTTCTTCTACCGAATCCTTTAAGCTTCAAAGCTAAGACCCGGGGGCTCTTTCTTTCCTACCCAGAAAAATTTAATTTTTTAACCCTTTGGGGGAAAAATATCATAAAATTTATCTTATTCCCGAGGCCCAGCCCCCGGGAGAGCCTTTTGGCCGGCCTTTTCCGGGCCTTAGGGTCGGCGGATTTGCAAACGCGGCTTTTTCTCATTTGGTCGGGTCCCCCGAACCCAAATTCCAAAAACGTAAAACCCAATCCTCCTTTAAACCATGGAAGCAAAGCAGTTCCTTTCGAAAAGAAAACGATCAAAAAGCTGAAACCCTTTTTCAACTCCCGCACCCCTTGAAACCCCCTTTTTCCTGGTGGTTTATGCTTTAAAAACCCTTTCCCCGGGTTCTTACCCCAGCCTGGGCGCAGGTCCCGGCCAGTCCATTAACCTTCCAGGGCAAAAAAGCCAAAAACTAATCCGTTCCCCCCCAAACCCGGCCCCCTTTTGCTAAACTTCTTTGGAGGAAATTTTTTAAAGAGGTTAATCTCACCCAGCACCTCTCAGCCCCCGAGGAAACCCGGGGGGGCCCCCCACCCTTCCTTATGTTTCGTAACAAAAACTACCACCAGACTCCCTTTTAATTTTTAAAATTTATGTAAAATCCATTCCCCCTTTTCCCCCCCCCGGAAATTTTTTTGGGGCCTTGATGCCATGCGGCAGTTAAGGCAGCAAAGGATTTTTTTGATCCCGAAAAAAACTTTGGTTTCTGACCCCCCAAGAAGGCCCTTGTTACCCCTGCCCGTTGGGGATTTTTTTAAGCCTTTGTCCCAACTTTTAACCCCCCCCAAAACCAAAGTTTTTCAGGGGCCGCCTCCCCCCTTTGGCCCCCCCCGACCCAAAAATTCCCAGGGCCCCGGAACCCCAGAAAACCCATTTCCCGAAAGGGGCAAGGAAGACAGTGGGGTAAAAAAGGCACACCACACTCCTCACAGACAAACGTATTTACTATCTACCAAGAATGCGTCTTAAAAAAATAACCCTTAACCCGATAAAAAAGAAGAAAATTTAAAAACATAAACAGGTTAGCCCCTTCCAAAATTCAGTCAGGGGGATTTAATCACCTCCAATAAAAAGGCTCAGGTAAAGGAAAAGCACCGGACTGTTAAAGAAATTTCAACCCAGGGAAAAAAGTTTTTTTAACCTCCCAGCAGGAGAAAAAATGGAAAAAAACAAAAATGTTTAAAAATTTTTAAATTTCTTGCATTCAACCCCCTTTTCAGGAACTCCTGCCAAAAAAGGGCCTTTCCCGTCCCAAAAATTTTAAAAGGGGGAAAAGGGGGCCCAACGAAAACCCAAACCAGAGGGGGTCCTCAGACCAGGGCAAGGTAACAACAGAGGGCCGCACCACTGCCATAATCACAAACCCTATTAACCAAAAAGCCCACCCGGGAACAAATTTCCCCCCCCGGAAAAATTCCTTTTTCAAAAAAGGGCACAAACAAAAGACAAGGGGTTTTTCAAAAAGTCAATTACTTTCACCCACCTTTTCCAGTCAAAAAAAGCCCAAACTATCCAAAACAAAAAAAAGGCTCTCCGAAATGGAAGAAACAAGGGCTTGGGGAAAAGGAACAAGAACAAAATTCCTCCAACTACCAGTTAAGAAAGGAAAAAATTGGAGCCTTTCCCCTGCCCCCTTAAATCTTCCCTTTCCCCAAAAATTAAAATCTGCCCCAAGAATTTTCCCACCAAGGGGCGGCTGGAACCAGATTTAAACTATCATCCCCCTTACCCCTTCAAAAAAACCCCAGTTTTTTTTCAACAGGCCTACTTGGCAGTCACCCGGAAACAGACTGGCCTAAAGGTCCCCTGATCCATTTCAGGGCCAAAAGGGTTAGCAGGAGACTCGGACCAGGAGTTCTGAGGACATAGGAGCTGGTTTTAGTTCAGCTACCTTCTCTGTGAGGTCGCTGAACTATATGGCACACATTATTCGACTGCAGCGGGACCTTATCAAAGAGTATGCTGCGTCGCCCCCGGAGTCCATGTCGGCGGAGGACAAACAGTTGTACTCCACCCGGATGGCCACTCTTAGGTCCATATCAAACACCTCTATGCGGCTACTGTCCCATGCCACGGAAGGAGCCGCTAGAGCCTGCGGAACGGGCCTCGTCATGAGGTGTCAGGCCTGGCTCTGTCACTGTGATTTCGCGGAACCCTTCAAGGCGTCTTTCGCAAATGCCCCTTTTGATGGTTCTGCCCTTTTTGGCAAAACCGTTCGCGATACTTTGGTCCAGAGCAAGAAGGACGGGAAGACGTTGTCTAACGTCGGAGTCCGCTTCTCTGCTCCCCAGAGGTCCTTCTCCAAGAATCAAAAGGGACAGAAGAAGATGTTGTTCCGGAAGTCGCAACAGTCCCGTCCCGCTCTGGACTCCCAGTCCTTCTTCGGCAGAAGAGGACAGGGTGGATGCTCCCCTAGAGGCAGAGGGGGCCCAAAGAACTTTGGGTCCAGAGAACCTTTCTCGGACCAACCCATGCAACACCCCTGAGAGGTTGCCTGACTGCTCAACTCTGGAGGCAGTCGGGTGGGGGTATTTCTCGAGGCACCTAGCAGCTTGGGAGTCCATCACGACAGACCACTGGGTGCTTTGCATCATATCCAGAGGATACCAGATCCCCTTCTCTCTTTCCCCTTGCAGCCCCAGATACCTCCCCGATGTCCCACCCGATCAGAGGGAGGCCGCAGCAGCGGAAATTCAACAGTTGCTGGAAAAAAGAGCCATCCAACACGTCCCCCCAGACCAGTGCGGGTCGGGTTTTTACTCCAGGTTCTTCTTGGTGCCAAAAAAGACGGGGGACTTAAGACCAATCCTCGACCTCTCCCCCCTGAACCTGTCAGTAACCAAAGAGAAATTCCGCATGGTCACCCTTCAATCCATTCTCCCCCTTTTGCAGGAGAACGACTGGATGTGCTCTATAGACCTCAAGGATGCCTACTACCACATTCTGATGGACAGGCGATCCAGAAGGTTTCTCCTCTTTCATCTAGGAGCCAGTCATTACCAATTCAGGGTCCTCCCCTTTGGTCTCACCACAGCCCCCAGGGTGTTCACCAAAGTGTTAGCAGTGATAGTGGCCCACTTGAGGCTCCAGGGAATTCAGGTTTTTCCATACCTGGACGACTGGCTCCTGACCGCCCCGACAAGGCATGTACTCTGCGCAGCCAGAAACTACTTTCTTCGTCTTGCTCCCTGGCTGGGGATCACTATCAACATAGAGAAATCGTCTCTTACCCCGACTCAGATCATAGACTTCATAGGGGCCAGATTAAACACAAACAAGCTTTCTAGCCTTTATGACCACGGACCGGCTACGAATCCTGAGGCTACATGTGCGGGCCATTCTTCAATCCCCAGCTCCTCCGGCGGAATTGGTCCTGACGGCTCTAGGCTCAATGGTGGCGGCAATCAATCTATTGCCAATGGCGCGTTTGAACATGAGGGTCTTACAATGGACCCTCCAAGTCCAGTGGTACTTTCTTCAATATCCTCTGGACCATCCCATTCCCCTCAGCAGGGCTTGCAAGAGGGCCCTCTTATGGTGGCTCCAATCTCCGGACCTCCTGAAGGGACACCCCTTCTCTATGGCCCCTCCCCTAGCCATGGTGACCACGGACGCCTCTCGCCTTGGGGGGGGGGGGCATTCTTCGGGCAGGACAGTCCAAGGCACGTGGGACCACACGGAGACCTCACTGCATATCAGTGTCCTAGAGATGAGGGCAGTGCTGTTGGCATTGCAAACACTTCAGAGCCTTCTTCCTGTAGGAACGATTGTGATTCAGACGGACAACATGTCTGCTGTCTGGTACATCAACAAACAAGGAGGAACCAGGTCTTACCCACTCTATCGAGAGGCCATAAGGGTGTGGGAATGGGCGATCTCCACCAACCGTTTTCTCACAGCAACGCACATTCCAGGACGGTCCAACATCCTAGCGGACAGACTGAGTCGCTCCATCCTTTTACCATACGAGTGGTCTCTGAACCCCGAGGTAGCGAATCGGATTTTTGCCGAATGGGGTCAACCCTGTTGCGATCTCTTTGCCTCTCCCTCGAACACAAAATGCAATGACTACTTCGCTCTAATCCCCCCCCCCCCCGGGAATCCCCGAGAGACGCTCTGGTGCATGCTTGGCCTCCCGGTCTACTTTATGCTTACCCTCCACTTCCCCTGATGCTAAAGTTTCTGCAGAAAGCCAGTCGGTTGGGGAGCAGGATAATCCTCCTTGCCCCATTCTGGCCTCGTCAAGCCTGGTCCCCTTACCTTTGGTCTCATCTGGTGAATCCTCCTTGGATTCTGGATCCCCTTCAGGATCTAATATCCCACCCCCTAGATCTCCCAGTCCCGAACCTCGACAATCTCAAGCTCACAGCTTGGCTGCTCCAGTTCCACTCGTAGCTAGGATTCCCGGTATCTCTTCCCCTGTTAAAGCCATCCTAGTAGCAGCGTACAAGCCTTCTACTAGAAAAATCTATAGTAGCAAATGGAAGTGTTTCTCCATTTGGGTGGAACGTCAAAATTTAGATCCTTTCACAGTTCCTTTGCCCGCTGTATTAGACTTCCTGTCAGGGCTGTTTCATCAGGGGGCTAGCTCCTCCACAGTCAAGGTTTAACTAGCAGCTATCTCTCATTACCACGTGGGGAATGAACTGGGCCCTTTGATCACCACAAAATTGTGCAAGACTTTTTTGAAGGGCACGTTTCTGCTCAGATCTCCAGTGAAGGATGTAGTCCCTCCTTGCGATTTAACGCTAGTGCTTCAGGCCTTGACAGCTCCCCCTTTTGAGCCTGCAGCTTCAGTAGATCTTAAATTCTTGTCATGGAAAACGGCCTTTCTTGTCGCTATCACTTCGGCTTGAAGGGTCTCTGAACTCCAAGCCCTCTGTGTAAAACCCCCGTACTTGACTTTTCACAAGGATAGAGTTTACCTCAGGACTAATCCCTCTTTTCTTCCTAAGATTGCATCTGAGTCGAATATCAATCAGTCCATTAACCTGCCAGTCTTCTTTCCTAATTATCAAAACAAAGGGAATACAAATTGCACTCAC
Organism: Protopterus annectens; assembly: GCF_019279795.1. Taxonomy (NCBI): domain Eukaryota; kingdom Metazoa; phylum Chordata; order Ceratodontiformes; family Protopteridae; genus Protopterus; species Protopterus annectens. The sequence goes on from NC_056741.1 coordinate 221,231,805, forward strand.
TGGATGTGCATAGACAACTTTGCTTCTACATCCACAGGACATCTGGTCATAGGCAATCTGACCAGTTGTTTGTCTCTTTTGCCAAATCTAACTTGGGTAAATCTGTGTCTAAAGTCACGCTGTCTAGATGGATTTCGCAATGTATCCTTTTAGCATATGAAAGTTCTGGCAGGCCCGCACCTCAGGGAGTCCATGCCCACTCTACTCGATCTATGTCTACCTCTGCGGCCTTTAGATCTAGGGTCTTCTTGGATGCTATTTGCTCGGCAGCCACTTGGGCCTCATCTCATACCTTTATCAATCACTATAAACTGGGCATTATCTCCAGAGGGAGAGCATCCTTTGGCTCTGCAGTGCTCCGGAACATCCTTCCATGACGGCCACCCAAGGTTCAGGTAGCTGGGGACTCTGTCCCATAGGTTGCCGCACAAATGAAGTTAACTACTTCAGATTAAGAAGTTATGTACTCACCATAACGTTCCATCTGAGTAGGTAAACTTCATTTGTCAGCAACTGTCCCTCCCTCCTTCCCCCTCACCTACGGATGTTCTCAATACTCATGTTTACATGGTGTATTACCTACATGTCCTTCATGGATGCATCTGCAGTCATAACAACTGGGTTGTCCTGTCGTCAGGCAGCCCTTCAGTCGGCCGATTCCAAAGTCCGGGTCCGGCTTCGGCTGATGTCGCACTTCACCCGACGTCATCTCTGTTGGTCTTCGGGTATAAAAGCATCAGCCGGCGCCATTTTCCCCAGTCTTTCTTGCGGCGCGGAAGCAGAAGCTGTTCAGTGCCGGTCGGTCGGATCCAGAGATTACTTCTCGAATACTACTAAGACTTCTAAAGCTAAGTACCCTGGGGACTCTTTCTTGCCTCAGCCGATGTCAGAAAAAGTTAATAATTGTTTAACCTGTGGGAAACAAATACCTCATAAAGATTTCCACTCTTATTGTCTGCCTTGTTTAGGCCCAGCCCACGTAGCAGCCTGTTCGCCTGTGCTTCTTTCAACCGACGAGCAAGGCCGCGTCGGAGTTTGCAGAACAGTTTTTCGGTTCTGATTTTGACATTATGCCGCCGGATCCTCCGACTACCCAATCTGCCAAAAACGAAAGATAAAGACCGACAGCGGTCCGCGGTTTCGCCGAAACCATGGTTAAGCAAACATGAGTGTCTCGGTTTCGGCGAAACCGAGAAAACTGATCAAAGTACAGCTGAACCTATCTCTACAACTGAGGCCCCTGCTACCACTCTTGAATCGGCCTCAGAAATTTTATCCACCACGGTGGTTGCCACTGGCCTATCAGACACCATTCCTTGGATGTCTCTACCCCAGCACGTGGTGCTGCTAGGCCTCCAGCAGCCATGTCCATTAAGGCCTTCCAGGGCTAAAGCAGCCAAGACTACTAAGACAGTGCCTGTTAAACCCCCACAACCAGGCCCTCTTCTAGTTCTCAAATGCTTACTTTGGCAGAAGATTTAATTTCATTAATTAGAGGATCTCAATCTCACCCAGACAGGGCCTCTCAGCCCCCAGAGAAGAGACCTAGGGCATAGCCCCCTGAGCCAGTGTCCTCTGATGATTCTGCTGACGAATCAGACATAACTGACCAGCCAGAGGCTCCTTTATCCAATTTTGAAGATTCTGATGCTGAAGAATCCATTCCAGCTGCTTCCCCACCAGAAGAATTCTCCTTTGGGGAAACCTGACATGCCATGCGAGAGCAGTTCCAATGGCAGCAACAGGATTTTTCAGACTCCAGAAAAAGACTTAGGACCTTTCTGCACCTCCCACAGCACAGGCCCTTAGCTATACCTCCTGTTCTCTCTGTGGTGGATGATGCTTTCAATGATGTCTGCTCCGCTCCAGATTCTTTACCCCCAGCCCCTGCCAAACCAGACAGATTTTACAGGGTGCCAGATACTCATCACCACCTTTACAAGGCCCCACTTGCAGACCCGAAACTATATCCCAGGGTCCCAAGGCAGTAGCCGACCATAGCTAAAACCCTATTCCTTCTGAAAGGGAAGCAAGGTCATTAGACAGATGGGGTAAAAGGTCTACACTTCAGCTACTCTCTCAGCTAGAGCTTTAAACTGTCAGTTTCACATGATACAATACCAAGAGTTTATGCTTGATCAGTTAACTAAAAACTAACCACTGATGAATCTCTTGATAAGAAATATGTATTAGAAATGGTAAATAACATACAACAGGTTAGCAACCATTCCTTAAAATGTGGCTATGATGCACTGGAGCTTCATTTAGATCAGCCATGACTGGCACAGTGATAAGAAGGCATGCATGGCTAAAGGAGCAAGCTTTACCGGATCATGTTAAAGCTAAGTTGCTAGATGCTCCTATGGATAAGACAAGTTTGTTTGGTACACCTGCCCAGCAGGTTATGAAGAAAATGGAAGAAAAGGCAAAATCTGTTCAAACGGTTAAATATTTCTTGCAGGTTCAACCCCAAGGTTTAGCAGGAACTGGCCTGCCAAAAATTGGTCCTTTCCTGACTCCACAAAATTTCAAAGGGGCAGGAATAGACGTTCCAGAGGCAGAAACCAATCCAGAGGAGGTGCTTACAGAGGACGACAGTGGCAAGGTAACAACAGAGGCACAGACACAACCACTGCCACTACATCAGCACAACCACAGTGACTTAACCTAAATCCGCCTACCAGGAACAAATAGCAGCTCCTCTAGGCGGAAAGTTGACCTTATTTTCAAAGAACTGGCACTACATAACAAAAGACAAGTGGATTTTACAAACCATAGATCAAGGTTACGGTTTCACTTCCACACTTTACCAGTCAAAGAGGAATGCCAAATCTACCTCCAAATCAAAAACAGAGGCACTACAACAGATAATGGAGTTAGCAAACATGAGAGCTGTGGAAAGAGTGCCAACAGCAGAGCAAGGAAAGGGTTCTACTCCAGACTATTCCTAGTTCCAAGAAAGGAAAAAGTTGGAGACCAATTCTCGACCTGTCCACCTTAAATACATACATCATTGTCCCAAAATTCAAAATGCTGACCCTACAGCAACTTCTTCCCATGCTGGGCAAGGAGTCTTGGCTGGTAACTCTAGATCTCAAGGAGGCATACCTGCACGTCCCCATTCGACCAATCTGCAGAAGATACCTCAGATTTCTTGCAGGATCAGAGCACTATCAATTCTCAGCATTGCCCTTTGGCTTATCTACTGCGCCCAGAGTATTCACAAAATGCCTGGCATCAGTAATCGCCCATTGCAGACTACAGGAATTCAAATTTACCCATACCTGGACGACTGCCTGCACAAGGGACAACAAAAGCAAGCTGACAACAGATTTACAAAGGGTCATTTACTTGCTACAAGCACTGGGATACACAGTCAATTTACAAAAGTCAAGGCTGATACCATCCCAAACAAGGACATTCTTGGAATTGGACACAGTAAAACAAATGGCATTCCTGACTACAGAAAAACAAAAGAACTCCCTCTTTACTTCTTGGCACTAACAAAACTGAACAAGTTAACAGCAAGAAAAGTACTGCAGGCCTTGGGCTTCATGGCATCATGCATAATCTTGGTCCCATTTGCCAGACTACATATGAGAAAACTACAGTGGTACCTAAAGAATTTATGGTCCCAACGCAGACACAGCCTAGAAACAGAAATCCCACTAATTCCATGCTTAAAGCAGGAGTTCCTATGGTGGGCTCAGGCATGTCAGTCAAACCCAGGCCTACCCTTTCGCAGATGTCAAGCAAGCCAGACCATCACAACAGACGCTTCAGACCTAGGATGGGGGCCCACATGCTGGACAAATGCGTGCAAGGATTGTGGACACAGGATCAACTTCACCTGCACATCAACCTAAAAGAAATGCTGGCAGTAAAACTGGCAATCCAGAAGTTCAAACCATTTCTCCAAGAGGGCCAGTTGATGATAAGGACAGACAACACCACAGTCATGTGGTACATCAACAAACAGGGAGGCACTCATTCATACCCCTATGCAGAATGACTTTGGAGCTGTGGACCCTGGCACTCAGCTACAACATCCAGTTACAGGCAATATTTGTACCGGAAAAGAAAATACTCTAGCAGACATATTAAGCAGAACCACATCGGATACCCACGAATGGAAGCTGCACCGGACATCTTCAAGACCATCTCAAAGAAATGGGGAATGCCTCAGATAGATCTATTCGCATCACCTCTCAATCACCAGCTCAAAAGTTCTGCACAAGGACATTCCACCCACTAGCATGGAAAGTGGATTCCTCTCCTTCAGCTGGAAAGGCCTAACAGCATATGCATGCCACCTCTTCCGTTGATACACAAAGTACTACTAAAAATCAAGGAAGAACGTCCAAGGATAATCCTGATAGCTCCAAACTGCCCAAGACAACACTGGTACCTCTGCTGAGGAGCATGTCTCGAACAATATGTGGCATACCCCTGATGCCTTTGATGTTAACTCAGAACAACTGCAGCATCATACATCCAAACCTAAAAACGTTGCAACTGACTGCATGGAACATCACATAGCAGCAGCTAATCCAGAACTTTCCCAAAGAGTTAAAGACATTATTCTTGAAGCACGCAGACCTTCAACAAGAAGGAACTATGCTGGAAAATGGAAAAGGTTTGTCATTTGGAGTACGGAAAGAGGAAAAGATGTGTCAAACATAGATATGCCTAACATTCTGGAGTATCTGGCGAACTTCTTCATTCAGGCCTGTCCTACTCCTCCATCAAGATACATGCATCAGCTATTTCAGCAGAATACAGCTTTGATCCACCTGTTTTTTCACCCTTTGCTCAGGCAGTTCCTCAGAGGAATCAAGAATGTAAAACCTCCAAGGAAACCACCATTACCAGCTTGGGACTTGAACTTTGTGCTAGAAAAGTTGACACTATCACCCTTTGAACCAGCAGCAACAGCAGACCTACAACACCTGTCATGGAAAACTGCTTTCCTACTGGCAATTACTTCAGCAAGGAGGGTTTCAGAACTACAGGCCTTAATGGCAGTGCAACCCTTCCTAATCTTCCACCAAGATAGAGTGTCCATGAGGACTAATCCTACATTTATGCCTAAGGTGGTATCCAGAGTGTCTTTAAACCAGGCAATCCACCTACCTACCTTCTTTCCCAACCCACAAAACAGAGGGAAAGAATACTGCATACCTTGGATGTACATAGACAGCTACGCTACTACTTGGACAGAACAAAAATAGCAGAAAGACTGACCAACTTTTGTAGCCTATGCAACAGGAAGGGAAGGAAAAGCTATTTCCAAACAGACAATCTCCAAATGGATAGGAAATTGCATACGATTCTGTTACTCCTTCCATGGAAAACCAATTCCACAGAACATAAGACCTCATTCTACAAGGGCAACAGCCACTACCACAGCCTTCTTACGGAGTGGCAACCAAAGACATTATTGAGGCGGCTACTTGGACCTCCGTGCATACATTTGCCAAGCATTATAATTTGCCTCTATATTCCAGATCCCGAGCAGGGTTTGCCACTGCTGTACTGCAAGGGATCCTAAACACACCATAATCTACTTTTATCCTCCTCCCTAGTTGGCTATGGTATTCTACCCAGTTGTTATGACTGCAGATGCATCCATGAAGGACATAGTACAGTTTTGTACCTACCATAAATGTAGATGTCCGAACTGGATAGCATCTGCAGTCAGGATTACCTCCCTCCTTCCCTCTGTGGTACTCCTAGGTGTTTACCCTCCTAATAGCTAGCTGGTGGGGGAGTCTTTATGGTGTATTTGTTTGTATATATGTACATACATGCTTATTTTTGTGTTTACCTCTATCTTTTGGAAACATTGGCATCTATCCAAATTTTAGCCTTCAAGAGGGCTACTGGCATCTGGGGCAAGAAACACTGAGGAAAATGGCGTCGGCTGATGCTTTTATACCCGAAGACCAACAGAGATGACGTCGGGTGAAGTGCGACATCAGCCGAAGCCGGACCCGGACTTTGGAATCCGGCCGACTGAAGGGCTGCCTGACGACAGGACAACCCAGTTGTTATGACTGCAGATGCTATCCAGTTCGGACATCTACATTTATGGTAGGTACAAAACTGTACTTTTTATCTTTGAAAGTAATAATTTTCAAGCAGGATCTGCTTTTGGGCAAACTTGATCTGAGGTCAGTCAGGGTTGGCTGGGGATTATGGGTAGGGGGAGGAGCTTGGAGCTAGGATCTAAGCTGTTGGAAACTGCCGGCTCGGATCCGAAGTCGGATCTGATTCCCATAGGTTGCTGACAAATGAAGTTTACCTACTCAGATGGAACGTTATGGTGAGTACATGACTTCTTATTTTATAGTAGACACCATTGTAAATAGTCATTTTAGTTCTCATTCTTTTAAATGTGTATATTTGTTTTATAACGTTTCTATTATCTTATATTAATGATTTGCAACATTTTCAACAAAAACAGTTGAGGGAAAAAAAAGAAAACTAACCCCGTCCTCCTCTTAAACCTAAAGCCAGCTCTTCAGTAAAGTTTCTAACCTAAAGGACTGCCTTGCTGGTAGCTTTAACTTCTGCATGATGGATATCTGAATTAGTCTATTCCTCCTTTCCTCACCTTTCATAAGGACATGGTAAGTTTGCGAAGGAGTTCTTCCTTTATGCCTAATTTATCTGAATTTACTTGCATCAAACTGTCAAGCTACCTGTTATCTGCCCTGATCCATAAAACGAGGATTATTCATTGCTTGGATGTACACAGATGTTATGTGAACAAAACTAAAGACTTTAGAAAAATGTAACCAACTTTTTATATCATGTGATGTTACGAAAAAGGAACAGTCTGTTTCTAAACAAATTATCTGTGTAAGGCTTTCCGTTTCCTTTCATCTTTTCTATCCTAACCCTTGAAAAAGTCCCCCTAAGTATGTCCAGGCTCCTCCTACTAGAATGGTTGCCACAAGTTCTATTTTAGAAGTAGCTACTTGGTCTTTAGCTTACACATTTACCAAGCATTACACAGTGGATGATGATTCTAGAGCCAGAGCAGGCTTCAGCGTCACTGGAGTTCTCTAGGGAATTTGGGATTTTGGTCCTTCTCCATCCACTCTTTCTTCTTGAAGTTTGGAAATTGTTCTGTGTATAATGGCAGTGTGTCAGTGATCTAATGAAGAACATATTACAGTTGTGTAGTTAACTTACAGTATAACTCTACATGTTCAACTACATACATCACTGTCGCAGTACTGTCCCTTTCTCCCTCTCAATAATTCCCTGCCTGGCTGGGCTGAGGGTATCCTCCTTTTCATATTTGACGAGACTTGACTTGGAGTTGTAGGCCTCCGCATCCCTTTCTTAGCAGTAAGAAAGCTGTGTTATAGCACATCTGTATGTTCCTGTCCTGTCCTCTTATGCTTATTATGCAGGGTGCAGGTAAGGTGTCGGAAGCATTATAGAATGGCTGGGCAATTTGGTAGTCTTGGCAGGATACATCTCCTATGTAATGGCTACTGCAGCAGAGATCTGTTTGAACATCTGCTGTTAAGGTATTTGGATAGGGCCAAAGTAACAAGTATTTCTCTCTTGCCCCTAGTAAGCTGGAGTGCAGTATTTCCACAATAACCTTATTTAGTTGGTTGTTAAAAGGCATACAGTTTGCTATGTGAAGCATACCACACCTTTATCAGACAAACTTGCAGCTAAACTAGGACCCTCTTCCCAGATCTCTAGGAATGTTTCACTGGATGAAATATAGGCGTCTATACCATGGATTTTTTTTGGTCTTCTGTCATTCACAGGAAGATGAGATGGTAGCTTTCCTACTGTTTGAGGATGGACAAGATCACCTCATCCACACTTATTTTATACTTATAAAAATTAGAGTTTGATGCTCTCTGTCCATGTTTCTCACTGTATCCACACATCATCCCCTGCAAATGATTGAAAGCCTAAGTAGGAATTTGTGTCGCTCTCTGGCAGTAGCATTTTTAGTAATGAAGGCTAAGGAGAGGCACAGAGCATTATGGAACAGGAGAAGTTGAAGGTCTTGGAAAATCTTGGTGTTGGCAAATTTAAGCCTGTAGCCAAGTCTTTGCTGTTGGATGATCTGCACACATTACCCATACCTATCATTGTGGAAAGTACACAACTTTTGTTAAATATTTGGTTTAAAAATGTGGAGCACTTAATAAACCAAAGATAAACTAGGATACACGCAGCTGTCAGTACTGGAGCAGTTGCTGTCAGCGGGTGAATCAACTATACTCACTACAGCTGCAGAAATCAAACTTGAACTTGTGGAAGATTTGCATTTTAAACTAGAAGAGCCCATTAAGATGAAGTAACGTTTTATGTTTCATGGTGTTTTTTATGGATCATAATTAATTAATTAATTAATTTATTATTTTAACAAAAAAAAACATCTTTCTTGAACTATCACTTGTGACATAGGCAGTCATACACATATAAATGAAAAAACATATTGACATATTTTCAGTTGCAAACATTATGTATCACATATAATATTCTGTACATTCATTGTCAGTCAAACGTTACATAGCTTATTCGATTCCTGCCTTCCTTTAAACATCATTCCAACTTCAAAACATTATTCAGCATGTATTGTTGTCATAATTCACATTTCTTTTTCTTTGTAATTTGCTCCTACTGTTTTCTAAATACCGACTTCCAGTTCTTTTATCTCTATTACTATATTAACTACTTCTAATACTGTTGGTTCAGACTTCGATTTCCAGTTTCTAGAGACTGCCTTTTTGGCAGTCACCAGAATTAATCTCAGCATTCAGATTGAGTCAGTGCAAAAAATATTTCTGACAGAGTGGCCTACAGAGAGTTTTTAAAGTCTGAAAACTCATTACACTCACAAAAATATGTTCTCAGTTACCTCTTTTTTCCCATCACACCTCCAACATTTGTAATCTACCTGAGGAGAAAAGTTTGCATGGGGTATAAAATACCTACTCAAACACTACCAAGCAAAAATCCTAAATCTTCTCGATTTTGTTGCTTATTTGGGTGCCATACAAACATCCTCCCATTGTTTCATTGTGAATTGCTTATATCAGTCTCTTCCCAGTCCTTTCTAACCTCTTGATTCCTATAGTAATTATGCAATATTTTAGATGCTATACTAATTATCCCCTTTTCAACAGCAGCCTCTGTCCTTAGAGTCTGCTAAAAACTGTACCTTTGCTGTTTCACCTATATTTGGATCTCAATCCTTATTAGGGAAGGCAGTTTTTAGCCTGCAGTCCAAATGTATTCTTGGCCTCATCCCATTCTGATAGCTTTCACTCTGTAATTATTTGCTCCCAATTCCATGATTCCTTTGCCAGTTTTCTTCAGTAAATTCCAGCCCGCTCTTGCCTCTTGTCTGTACCCCTAATTGCAGTCATCCCCATCAACAGAATCTCTTTTCTCCGTTCCCGTGTTGGTTTGGATCTTGGTATACTTTCTGCTACTTTATGAGTATAATAATCTGTATGGCTGTTGTTCTCCTTGATGATCTGCAACCCAAATCCCAGCCTCTTTTTATTTCTTGAGCTTTCCCCATTTCATTATCATCCTTTTCCACTTTGAATTACAGATCTGAAGTAGTTAACTTCATTTGTTCATCAACCTGTGGGTATCGGATCCATATCGGATCCGAGCCGTCAGCTTTAAACAGCTAAGATCTGAGCTCCAAGTTCCTCCCCCTTACCCATAATCCCCTGCCATCCCCCTCTGGCCTCCGATCTCATTTGCTGCGGTTGAATCAGCAGCTTAGAACGAGTTCCAGGCGTGGAAGTTAGTCGTCTAGTGAGGAAAAAATCCTTATCTACCCTTTTTTTCTTGTAGCTAAATTGCTGTTGTGTGTGTTGCTCCCTAGTTAGAATTTTTAGTTCTAAAATTTGTTAACTTGTTATCTTTAGTGTAGTTTAATTTCCTCCCCTCCCCCCGTGTGTGTGAAGGCATGTGTGTTGGGCCTTGTGTTTTTTTAGTCAGACTATGTCTGAGGCCCCAAAAACCTTATTCTCTAAATGCACCGAGTGTGGCCATAAGCTATCCCTAGCGGATGGCCACACTCTGTGTGTTATCTGCCTTGGGGATGACCACCTCTCCTCAGGCTGCACTATTTGTGCAGCCTTCAACCCCAGGGCCCTAAAGGACAGGAGGTCAAAGTTGATTCTGGCGGGACTTTTGCCCCCGGACTCGACTTCGTCCTCGTCTCCCTCCGTGGCATCTGCGGCGGCCGCGTCAGTGCCTCCTTCCATCCCTGCTCCACTGGCCGGGACTCATCCTTCCAACTTAGGCCAGGAGGAGAGGAAAGCATGGTGGGAGAGGAAAAAAGAGAGACATCACAAGCGGCGGCCGAGTCTTCCTCCTCTGCTCCGCCAGCTCAACAAGCAGCCTCTCCCAGGGCTTCCGGGCCTCCTCCTTCCCGGCTCCATTCACCTCGTTTCTCCCCGGAGGAGAGGAGGAGACCCGGTCGCCTTCGAGGTCATCGAGGCGGCTCTCCCGGCCTGCCTCGGTGGCCTCTTCTAGGTCCACCCAAAGCTTGTCTGATGCAGATATGGACCAGATGGTGCGTAGGTTCCTCCAGGCCCAGCTGCAGATGGGAGTGCTCCTGCTTCCCCCCCCCATCTGGGGAGGGAGCTCGACCCCCTTTTTTGCCCCGATTGCTCCTTCTCCGACCCACTTTTGGGGTTCGGAGCCTTCGGATCTGGGTTGCATAGGAGCCGGGGGAGGTTCGGCGCCGATAGTACCTCGTACTTCGGCTCCAACCGCACCCCCAAGTTTGTCGGGTCCCTTTTTGAATCCGAGCTCTCGGAGCCGAGAGATGAGCTTTGAATCCAGAGGTGTCTGTGCGTCTTCGGCTCTGTCTTGGTTGGAGCATACTGGCCCTTCGGATCCGATTGCTTCGGCGCCGATCCACACATCGGATCCGAGGGGACTGCTCTCAGATCCAAGAGAGAGCAGTTCTCCTTCGGCGTTCAATGTTGTGGAGAGGGTATTGTCGAGGGATTCGAGGCACCAGGCTCTTTCTACGGTTCCACCCTGCACTCTCTCTGACGGGCCTACCTTCCATCACTCTGCCCCAGGGACAGCCTGCGCCTATGTCCCAGATGGTTCCCTTGGAGGAGCAAGATGTGGTTGGTGAGGCCTCTTTGGACATGCCCCCCCGTGGAGGTTCCTCACAAACGTAAGTGCAAGAGGAGGCACTTGGACTCACCTGAGTCCTTGACGGAGAACACAGACTTAGAGGAAGGGGAAGGTTCCCCAAGGTCACCCCCCAAGGGCATCTCCTTCGGAGACATCATGGAAATGCTTTGAATTAGAGGAGGGTGGTCAGCCCAAAAACCTTCCTTGGATGAGTCTGTGTTTCTGGAGGCATTTGACGCAGGCCCATCTACCTCTTGGGTGTCCCCTCCTGCCGATCCTCTGGTAGATCTGATTACTACCAGGGCATGGAAGGAACCGGACACTGTGGAGCCCATTCCTAAGAGACCAGATATTATCCTCAGTCCCCCCACAGATAGGACGGCTTGGAGCAAGGGTGCTCCAGTAGATGCCATGTTGGTGGCGGCTGCCACCAAGAAGGAACTAGCCCAGGAGAGTTCCTCGGTCCACCCCCTGACAAGGAGTCTCGGACGATGGACCGCCTGGGGAAGCGGATGTTCACTTCAGCTACCTTCTCCGTAAGGTCACTGAATTATATGGCACACGTGATACGACTCCAGCGGGATCTCATCAAGGAATACGCCGGGTCGCCCCCTGAGTCCATGTCGGCCGAGGATAAGAAGGTATTCTCAGCTCGAATGGCCACTCTTAAGTCCATTTCAAACACCTCTATGTGGCTCCTTTCCCATGATACCGAAGGAGTCGCTAGAGCTAGCGGAGCGGGCATTGTCTTACGACGACATGCTTGGCTCCGCCTTTGCGATTTTGCGGAACCCTTCAAGGCGTCCTTCGCAAATGCCCCATTTGACGGTTCTTCGCTATTTGACAAGACCGTCGCAACACGCTGGTCCAGAGCAAGAAAGACTGGAAGACGTTGTCTGCCGTCGGAGTCCGCTTCTCGGCTCCCCAGAGGCCCTTCTGGACAAAAGAAGATGTGGTTCTGGAAGTCTCAACAGTCCCGTTTCGCTCCAGACCCCTCGTCCTTCAGAGGCAGAGAAGGACAGGGTGGACGCCGGCCCAGAGGCAGAGGAGGATCGAAGAATTTCGGGTCGAGAGAACCCTTTTCTGATTGGCCCACGCAGCAACCCTGAAGGGTTACCCGACTGTTCCACTCTGGAGACAGTCGGGGGGCGCTTCTCGAGGCACCTAGCAGTGTGGGAGTCCATTACAGCAGATCGCTGGGTGCTTCGAATCATATCCAGAGGTTACAAAATTCCCTTTCTGTATCCCCATCCCAGACCCCGGAGCCTCCCCGATGTCCCACCCAATCAAAGGGAGGCAGAAGCCACAGAAATAAACCAGCTGCTAGAAAAAAGCGATCCCGCACGTCCCCCAAGACCAATCCGGATCGGGCTTTTACTCCAGGTTCTTTCTGGTGCCAAAAAAGACGGGGGACTTAAGGCCAGTCCTTGACCTGTCCTTTCTAAACCTGTCAGTGGCCAAAGAGACGTTCTGGATGGTCACCATTCAATCCATTCTCCCACCATTCTCCCACTCTTACAGGAGAACGACTGGATGTGCTCGATAGACCTCAAGGATATGTACTACCACATTTTGATGGACAGACAATCCAGAAGGTTCCTCCGCTTCCGGCTAGGAGCCAGCCACTACCAGTTCAGGGCCCTTCCCTTTGGTCTCACCACAGCCCCCAGGGTGTTCACCAAAGTTTTGGCAGTTGTAGCGGCCCACTTGCGACTCCAGGGAATACAGGTCTTCCGGTACCTAGACAACTGGCTCCTGACCGCCCCCACCAGGCATCTACTATGTTCAGCCATGAGAGTTTGGGAATGGACAAACTCCACCAACCGCTTTCTCATAGCAACGCACATTCCAGGTCAGTCGAACATTTTGGCAGACAGGCTGAGTCAAACCATCCTCTCACTGTACGAGTGGTCTCTGAACCCCAGAATAGCGAAGCAAATCTTCCTCAAGTGGGGTCAACCTTGCTGCGATCTCTTTGCATCTCCTTTGAACGCAAAGTGCAGCGACTACTTCACTCCAATTCCCCCCACCAGGGGAATCCCCCAGAGATGCTCTGGTGCATGTTTGGCCATCCGGTCTACTTTATGCTTATCCCCCTCTTCCCCTAATGCTAAAATTCTTGCAGAAAGCCCCGTTGGTTGGGGAGCAGAGTGATCCTCATAGCCCCATTCTGGCCTCGTCAAACATGGTTCCCATGCCTATGGTCTCATCTAGAGAATCCTCCATGGATTCTAGATCCCACCCCGGATCTGATCTTTCACCCACTAGGATTATCAACCCCGAATCTAGACAACCTCAAGCTCACAGCCTGGTTTATCCACTTCCAGTAATAGCTAGGACTCCTGGTATCTCGTCCTCTGTTAAAGCTATTTTAGTAGCCGCTCATAAACCTTCTACCAGAAAGGTTTATAACAGCAAATGGAAACGCTTTACAATCTGGGCGGAGTGTAGAAAATTGGATCCCTTTACAGCTCCGATACCAGCAGTGTTAGAATTTTTGTCAACTTTATTCGACCAAGGTGCTAGCTCTTCTTTGGTCAAAGTCCAATTAGCCGCGATTTCCCATTATCATGTAGGAAGTGATCTCGGTACCTTAGCCTCTTCCAAATTATGTAAGACTTTCTTAAAAGGCACTTTCCTCTTAAGGCCTCCTGTTAAAGATGCAGTCCCTCCATGGGATTTAACCCTTGTTCTCCAGTCTCTGACGGCCCCCCCCGTTTGAACCTGCAGCTTCGGTGGATCTAAAATATTTATCTTGGAAGACGGCCTTTCTCATTGCTACCACTTCAGCTAGAAGGGTTTTGGAGCTTCAAGCCCTTTGCACCAAACCTCCATACTTGGTCTACCACAAAGATAGAGTTTCCCTCAGGACCAATCCCTCCTTTCTATCCAAAGTTGCTTCTGAGCCCAATATCAATCAATCTATTAATTTACCAGTTTTCTTTCCAAATTATCAAAACAGGAGTGAATACAAACTACATTCTCTGGACGCACGCAGGCAATTGAGATTATACTTGCACAGGACCGCTGAACATAGGAAATCTGAGCAACTCTTTGTATCCTTTGTTAAATCCTCTTTGGGCAAACCAGTATCAAAAGTTACATTGTCCAGATGGATTTCCTAATGTATACTTCTTGCATGCAAGAGTTCTGGCTGGCCTGAACCTGAAGGAGTCCACGGTCATTCTACCCGATCAATTTCTACTTCTGCTGCCTTTTGTTCCAGAGTGTCCTTGGATGACATTTGTTCAGCAGCCACTTGGGCTTCATCCCATACTTTCATTAACCATTACAAGTTGGATATAATTTCCAGAGGGGAGAGCATCCTTCGGCTCTGCAGTGCTCCGGAATATCCTTCCATGAGGACCTCCCAAGTTTGGGTAGCTGGGGACTCTGTCCCACAGGTTAATGAACAAATGAAGTTAACTACTTCAGATAAAGAAGTTATGTACTCACCATAACGTTCCATCTGAGTAGGTAAACTTCATTTGTCAGCAACCAAACCCCCCCCCCTCCATCCCCCTAACCTATAGTGCATCCTAGAAGGATTCCTTGTCCTTTTTCTCCGGATAACACCAGGTTAGGATGTGCAGGTGACCCTTTGTTTTGTAATGTTCTGTGTTACTGTAGCAAACTCGATCTGAGGTCAGAGAGGGATGGCAGGGGATTATGGATAAGGGGGAGGAGCTTGGATCTTAGCTGTTTAAAGCTGCCGGCTCGGATCCGATACCCGCAGGTTGCTGACAAATGAAGTTTACCTACTCGGATGGAACGTTATGGTGAGTACATAACTTCTTTTTTTCTGCTTGTGCTGTGTATAGGAGCCTTAACTGTGTAGCTCTGAAATATCTTTTCAAATCAGGTAATCCCAAACCACCGTGTTCTATTGGAAAGATCAACTTGTCCCACTTGACTCTGTCTCTCTTCCCCTCCCAGACAAAGTTCTTCAACTCTTTAATTGCTCTCCACACCTTCTCCTCTGGTTGATAAAAATTTGCCTGAGTTGTATATAAAACTAAAGGCATTTAAAACATTTTCACTGCTTGTATCTTTTTATCCATATCCCTAAAACATAGCTTCCATTTTCTCCATTTTGTACTATCTTTTTGCAGTCTTTTCCCACATATTCTTAACTGACATAACAGAATCATTTTAACCCATAGTCCTAAGTACTTCATTTATCATTTCCCCATAGATATGGCTATCACTGAACCAATTTTGTGCGGGTACGTAGTTTGCAGTTGTTATTAGTGTTTCACTGTTGCAGTCATTACTTTTGGGTCATCTGCCTGCAGGTAGCCCTCAGCCGGCCTGAATACCAGAGTCTTGGATTCCTGCTTCGGATGCTGCCTCCTCTTCCATGACGTCAGGTCGTCAGGGGTATAAAACATGCAGCCGAAACCATTACATCAGTCTTTCTTGCCACAAAGTACCTGAAGCAGAAGCAGTTCGCAAGTGCCGGTCGGCCAACTCCTGAAATTTTCGTTTTCAAGTTTCAGAACTGAAGTCTTCAAAAAAGCTAAGTACACCGTTGGGGATCCTTTTTCTTGCTCTTAAACTGATGTCAGTAAAAGTTAACAATTGTCTTACATGTGGAAAGCAAATACCTCATAAAGATTTTCATTCGTACTGCATTCCTTGCTTAGGCCCAGACCACGACGTCCCTCGCTGTCAGTTTTGTGCTTTATTCAACCCCCGAACTATTCATCGTCTGTCTATTTTTGCAGCAGATTGTTTTGGTACTCTGTTTAATATCCAGAAATGTCTTCGGTAAGCCCATCCGACTACCGATTATTCCAAAAAAAAATGTAAAGATAAAGGCAGAAACAGACCGCATAGGTCCAAAACTGCCGACGACACTTTCGTTAAGCTAGTCGCCACTTCGCTGGTACTCAGTGAGGCGCTTTCACAGTCCCTGATACCCACTTCTTCAGATTCTCAGGCCTCTGCTGAGACCCATTCTGCCGCGAGATGCTTCTTTGACTATGGAACCTGCAGATGTCTCTACCTTGGATGGGTCCGGAGCTGCTGTGCAGGCACCAGCTTCTGAGGGTGTATTTAGGCCTACAGACTTGCATTTCAAACCAATGCCATCTTCTTCTTCAATGCCTAAAACTCGACTCACACCTAGAAAACCGACGTCCAAACTGCATGGTCAGGACCATATGCCTACAGACTTGCATTTCAAACCAATGCCATCTTCTTCTTCAATGCCTAAAACTCGACTCACACCTAGAAAACCGATGTCCAAACTGCATGGTCAGGACCATATGCCTAAAAAAACAAATTATAAGACTGGCTGAAGACCTTATTACTTTAATTAGGGGAAGCCAGCCTTCCCCCTCTAAGAGACCTAGAACTGATTTTCCTTCTGATTCTTCTGATCAGAATTCTGAAATTTCTGTTTCTTCTGATTACCAGGATTTGCCTTTATCTACCTATGAGGATTCTGATGCAGGGGATTCCATTCCCTTTGATTCTCCACCAGAAGATTTTTCTTTTGGTGAAACCTTGCACACTCTTAGGGAGCATTTCCACTGGGAAAGCCAGGATTACTCCTACTCCAGAAAGAGGCTTAGGGAATTCTTACTCTTCCCTCAACACAGGCCTTTAGCTATCCCTCCTGTCCAGGACATTGTAGAGGATGCCTTCTTGGAATCTAGCCTGACCCCAGACACTTTACATCCAGATCCCAGAAAACCTGACAGGTATTGCAGAGTACCTGACTCTCACAAGTTCCTCTTCAAGAATCCTACTGCGGACCCAGAGACCATTTCCCAAGGACCTAAAGGCATTAAGGCTACTACTGCCAAAAACCCTACCCACTTTGATCAAGATTCCAGGGTCTTGGACAGATTGGGTAAGAAGGTATACACTTTTGCTATTTTGGCCATTTGGGCCTTAAGCTGCCAGATGTCCTTCAAGAATGCAACTGCAGTCATAACATATGGGTTGTCCTGCCTCAGGCAGCCCTCGGTCGGCCGGATTCCAAAGTCTGGGTCTGACGTCGGCTGATGTCGCATTTCTCTCCGACGTCAGAGTGGCTGGAGTATATAAGCATCAGCCGACGCCATTTTCTTCAGTCTTTCTTGCCGCGCGGTGCCCGAAGCAGAAGCAGTTCGCAAGTGCCGGTCGGTCAGCTCCTGTATTCTTCGAATCCGAAGTCATCAAAAAAGCTAAGTACCCCGTTGGGGACCTTTTCTTGCCTCAGCCGATGTCAGAAATTACTGAAAAAGTTAACAATTGTCTGTCTTGTGGTAAACAAATACCTCATAAGGATTTCCACTCTTACTGTCTTCCTTGCCTTGGCCCAGACCACGACGTCTCGGTCTGTGTCGCCTGTGCTCGCTTCAACAAGTGCACTCTCAGGCGCCGGGCAGAGTTCGCTGAAGACTTTTTCGGTGATAAATTTGCTTATACAATGCCGTCGGAACTTCCGACATCGCAGACTCCTAAGAAAAGAAAAGACCGGGACCGACATCCTCGGCCCGTGTCTTCCTCCGACTCCACGCCGAAACCTACCGCGAGTGCTCCGGTTCCCCCTGAGACTGTTATTTCACCGCTCCGAACCGAAGACACTGCATTACCGATACCTCCGACACCGGAGGCCACACCGACGCCAGTTATAGATTTTCCTCCGGATACAAGGTCACTCCTACACGTGGAGCTGCTAGGCCTCCTTTGGCCATGTCTATTAAGGCCTACACACGTGCTAAGGCAGCCAGCAAGACCAAGCACCTTACTGCTAAAGCCTTACCTCAGCCTACTCCTGAAACACAAATTATGACTATGGCCGCAGACTTAATTTCCATGATTAGAGGTTCACAGGCCCATCCTGAGAGAGGATCCCAGCCTCCTTCTGATAAGAGTCCCCGGGTTGAACCCTCTGACCCTATCCCTTCAGATGAAGATTCTGAGGACTCTGTTCCCTCCGATGGCCAGGAAGAGCTCTTCCAGACCTATGAGGACTCGGATGCAGAGGATTCCATCCCCTCGGCCTCCCCTCCTGAGGATATTTCTTTGGGGAAGTCCTGCATACCATGAGGGAACATTTTAAGTGGCAAGGCCAGGAATACTCTGATTCCAGAAAGCGCCTTCGAACCTTCCTTAAAAAGCCCCAACACAGACCCCTGGCTATACCTCCTGTGCTTGATGTTTTGGATGACCTATACTCTGACTCCAGTGTTACCCCGGATACTCTTCCTCCTGCTCCAGCCAAGCCAGACGGATATTATAGGGTCCCAGAAACACATTCTCATTTCTTTAGGGCCCATGCTGTTGATTTAGAAACTATTTCTCAGGGACCTAAAGGGGTTTCAGCATCCACCTCCAAAAATCCTTTGCCTTCCAACAGGGAAGCTAGGTCATTAGAAAGATGGGGGAAAAAGGTCTACACCTCCACTACTTTATCCATGAGAGCTTTGAATTGCCTCTTTCATATGTTTCAATATCAGGATTATCTGTTAGATGACTTACAGAAAACATTGGCCTCTCCTGAACCTTTAGACAGGAAGTCTTTGCAGGAAGCTGTACATAATTCTCAGCAAGTCAGCAATCGCTTTCTGCAGTGTGGATATGCATTGGAAGCTTCATGTAGGGCAGCTATGACAGGGGCGGTCATTCGTAGACATGCATGGTTAAAAGAACAACCTCTACCAGATCATGTTAAGGCAAAACTTCTTGATGCACCCTTGGAAAAGAACAAGCTTTTTGGTACTAATGCTAAAGATTTGTTAAAGTCCATCGAGGAAAAAGCAAAATCAGTTCAGACGGTCAAAGATTTCCTCCAGGTTCAGCCACCCAGATTCAGCAGGAATTGGCCTTCTAAAAACTGGTCCTTTCCTAATCCTGAAAGATTTCAAAGGGGTAAAAACAGGTGTGGCCGAGGAAGAGGACAAATACAGAGGTTCTTACAGGGGACGACAATGGCAACCAGCAAACCAAAGAAGTGACACAGGGGTCTCCCCTGCCCCACAGGGACAATCTCAATGACTTTCCTCTACTTCCGCTCACCAAGGAGCAAATAAAAGCTCCCTTGGGCGGAAAATTATCTCTGATGTTCTTCATCTCACATTGCTGCAGTCCTTACTTATGGGTAGTCCGCTGTCCTCGGTCGGCCCGAATACCAAATATTAGGCTGACGTCGGTCATGGGCGCTCAGATCTGACATCAGAGCGTCAGGGTATAAAAGCGCATGACCGACGTCATATCCTCAGTCTTTTTTGCCGCATGGTCCAATGCAGAAGCAGCGTTGCAAGTGCGTTCGGCGTTCTGAAATTTTGAATTCTGAGTTTCAGACCGAACCAAGTTGGGGCTAGTACCCGTTGGGGAATATTTTGTTTTTCTTGCCTCAGTTAATTCCGGATGTCAGAAAAAGTGAATAATTGTATTTCTTGTGGGAAACAGATAGGATTATCACTCTTTGCATTCCTTGTTTGGGACCGGACCACCCATTGTAGTCGGTGTCGGTTTTGTGCTAGGTTTAATAAGCACACTATAAAAGAAGGTTAGATTGTGCTAGGTTAGTCTTTGGTAAGCGGTGTAATTATAATATGCCGCCGGATCCTCCGCGCCCGCTTCTCTGAAGAAGCTGAAAGACAAATCCTTGAAACCTAGACAGGTTGATTCATCCGTTCGACGCTGGCCCTGCAGAAGCTACAGTAGAGCAGGTGGATCCGGCTGAAGTTTCTGTTGAGTCTCAGGGGGAAACTTTGATTTTGCAGGATGTGGCCTCCCAGGAGTCAGGTCAGGCTGAAGGGGCCTCTCAAGTTACTGTTCTCCCTTCTATGCCTAAGGTGGTTAGGCCTTCTGCTTCTATTTCTAAGGCTTCTTCTAAGGGCAGGTCTGTTTTGCCTTCCTCTGGTGTCCCTCCAGGTACTTCAGGGTCTGTGCCTAAAAAGCACATGCTTAAAATGGCAGAAGATTTGATTACTTTAATTAGAGGTTCTATGCCCCCTCCTGATAAGAGGCCCAGGGTGGAGCCAGAGTTGGAAAGTTTGGATCAGGCGTCAGATGTCTCAGAGTCTTCTGCTGAAGATATTCTAGATTTTCCTCCTTATTTGGATTCTGATGCAGAGGATTCCACTCCTTCTGCTTCTCCTCCTGAGGATTTTTCATTTTCAGAAACTCTGCATTCCATGAGGGAGCATTTTAAGTGGGAAGGACAGGATTTCTCTGATTCACGGAAGAGGCTTAGGGAATTTTGTTTTACCACAGCATAGACCCTTGGCTATACCTCCTGTTTTGGATGTTGTTCAAGATGTTTTCTGAGGCTTCCCTTAATCCAGATTCTTTGCCTCCTGCCAGTTAAACCGGACAGATATTACAGGGTGCCTGAGGCTCATAAATATCTGTATAAGAGTCCTAGGGCGGACCCAGAAACTATTAGTCAGGGGCCTAAAGGGTGTTAGAGCCTCTGTTGTAAAGAATCCGGTTCCTCTAGATAAGGAAGCTAGAGTTTTGGATAGATGGGGTAAGAAGGTGTATACCTCTTCTACTTTAGCAATGAGGGCTTTAAATTGCCAGTTTCATATGTTGAAGTATCAGAATTTCCTCCTTTCTCAGCTAAAATCTAAAGTGGATGCTTTGGCAGAGGGCATAGAGTGTAAAGAATTGCAGGATTTAGTACATGTTTCTGAAAAGGTGGGTAAGCATTCTTTGCAATGTGGTTTTGATGCTGTACAGGCCTCTTCTAGGGTGGCTGCCACTGGTTCAGTTCTTGAGGGCACGCCTGGCTTAAGGATCAGAATTTGTCCGAGCATGTTAAAACTAGAATTCTGGATGCCCCTTTGCAGTCTGAAGTTTTGTTTGGTCCCCCTGTGGAGTCGGTTTTGAAGAAAATGGAAGACAAGGCTAAGTCTATGCAGACTGTTAAAGATTTTTGCAGGTGCAACCTCCAAAGTTTAGTAGAAATTGGCCTACTAAGGGTGGACCTACCACCCTTCTGATTCTCAATCTAGGGGTAGATCTAGACGTGGCAGGGGCAGAGCTCACAGTACATTCAGGCCTAGAACTTGGAGTTCGCCTGCATAATCTGCAGGTGAGGGCAGGGGCCAGTCCTTTCATAAACAGGCCCAATGACCTGCATTTTTCGCTGCCAGATTCTTCTTGCCTGGCAGCTCCTTTGGGAGGAAAGTTAGCACTCTTCAAGCAAAACTGGCTTTTAGTCACCCAGGACAAATGGGTATTGGACATTATAAACCGAGGCTACAAGTTTTATTTCCATACATTGCCTCCTTTCAAAGGCATGCCAGACATTCCTCCTCGGCAAAGGATAGAGGCTCACAAGCAGATTTCTTTGCTTCTTCAAATAGGAGCTATACAGCCAGTTCCTCTGTCAGAAGTGGGACTAGGATTTTATTCTCGCCTGTTTCTAGTACCAAAGAAAGGGAACACGTGGAGACCAATTTTGGATTTATCTATCCTCAACACTTATCTGGACATTCCAAAGTTCAAACGCTATGCTGGCGTTACAACAGCTTTTACCTCTGTTGGGAAAAGATCACTGGATGGTAACTCTGGATCTCAAAGAGGCTTATCTTCATGTTCCTATCTCCAGCCCCAGGCAGGAGGTACCTGCGCTGGCTGGAAATTTACATTATCAGTTCTCTGCATTGCCCGCTTTTTTGGCTTATCTACCAGAGTGTTCACAAAGGTTCTGGCTCAGTGATTGCCTTTTCAGGTTAAGAGGAATACAGATTTATCCTTATTTGGACGCGATTGCCTGATTGCATTGCACAACACAAAGACGAACCTTCATCATCTACAGTATGTGATGGTAGTGTTAAGATGCCTAGGGTATTCTGTGAGCGAAACAAAGTCCAGTCTAGTACCCTCTCAGGACATGTGCTTTCTGGGTGTGAGACTGAATACAGCTTCCCAGATGGCCTTTTTGACCCCGGACAAACAAAGAAGCCTTTCTCTTTATTTCCATCAAATATCTCTACAGTCCAGGCTGACTGCAAGGACAGTCCTTCAAGCCTTGGGGTTCAGGGCATCTTGTATTCTGGTGCTTCCCAATGCCAAACTGCATATGAGGAAGCTTCAATGGTATCTCAAAAATGTATGGACACAACACTGCCAAGATCTAGACACTGTCATTCCGATAATACCTTGCATTCAGAAAGAATTTTTGTGGTGGGCTCAGGAATGTCACCTAAACAAGGGACTCTCTGTGACCCGACCAGTAGTAGAAGTCAGATTCTAACGACAGATGCCTCGGACAAGGCGTGGGGAGCACACCTCAATGGAAAATGGGTGCAAGACACGTGGCCTGTCAGACTTCAACATTTGCATATCAACTTGGAGATGTTAGCAGTTCAATTTGCATTGATGGCTTTCAGGGATTTACTTCACCCAGGACAGGTGTTGATTCAAACAGACAACACTACTGTCATGTGGTACATCAACAAGCAAGGGGAACCCATTAGGTACCCGTCCTCTTTGCAGGCAAGCAATGATTTTGTGGGAGACTGCTCTCAGTTTACACCTCAATCTTCAGGCAAGGTTTCTACCAGGAGCACAGAACTCCTTAGCAGATGTGTTGAGCAGACAAATTGTGGATCCTCACGAGTGGAAACTGGATCCTCATGTGTTTCAAAAGTTGACAGTGTTATGGGGGACTCCAGACATAGATCTGTTCGCTTCTCCACTAAATTACCAGTTGCCAAAGTTTTGCACAAAATGTTTCATCCCACAGCTTGGAAGGTGGATGCTCTATCATTTAGTTGGAGCAATCTTCATGTCTATGCCTTTCCACCTCTGCCTCTCATTCCCAAGGTACTCCTGAAGGCCAGAATAGACAAGCCATCCATGATTCTGATAGCGCGGATTGGCCTCGACAGCACTGGTACCCACTACTGAGGAGTTTAGCAGGAGCCTCCATGGCCTCTGCCTTTGATTCCGCATCTTTGTCTCAGGAGGGCAATCACTTCCTCAATGTCAAGATTCAGTCTCTGCATCTCACAGCCTGGCATATTCTGTTTTAGACCCTGGAGGGTCTCAGCTTCCACAACAAGTTTTGAATGTTATTTTGGAGGCCAGAAGGCCTAGTACAAGGAAAGTTTACGCAGATAAATGGAGGAGATTTTTTCTTTGGAGCAAAGCAAAGGACTTTGATGTTTCCAAGCCTGATTTAAGTGTTTCTCTTCAATATCTTACTGAGTTATTGGACAAGGGTTTGTCTTTCTCCTTGATTAAGGTTCATGCTGCAGCCATTTCTGCTCACTATGACTGTGACCCTCCTTTATTTTCCCATCCTTTATTTAAGCAATTTCTTAGAGGGCAAAGAACATAAGACCCCACGAGAGCTCCTACTCCTGCTTGGGATCTCAATTTTGTGTTGGAAAAACTTACTCTACAACCTTTTGAGCCTGCAGCTACCCGAAGTTAAAGTATTTATCATGGAAGACTGCTTTTGTTGGCCATTACCTCTGCAAGAAGGGTTTCTGAATTACAGGCCCTTATGGCAGTGGAACCTTTCCTGATTTTTCATAAGGATAGGGTATGCTTTAAGTACTAATCCTTCCTTTATGCCTAAAGTGGTTTCTAGTGTGGCCTTGAACCAAACTATTCATTTGCCTACTTTTTATGCAAACCCCAAAATAAAGGGGAGAAGATTTTGCATACTTTGGATATTCACAGACAGTTACATTATTATTTGAGCAGAACCAAGGGTTTCAGGCAGTCTCAGCAGTTGTTTGTTTCTTTTGCTTTGGGTTCTCAGGGGAAACCTGTTTCAAAACAAACTATTTCTAAATGGATTGGGTTTTGTATTTCTTTCTGTTATTCCCATCATGGTAAGGAGGTTCCGGCTGGAATCGGACCTCATTCCACTAGAGCTACTGCCACTTCTGCCTTTCTAAGGGGGGTAGCTACGAAAGATATTTTGGAAGCTGCCACTTGGAGTTCAGTACATACTTTTTCCAAGCATTACCACCTTCCTCTTTATTCTAAGTCTAGGGCTGGATTTGCCTCTGCAATATTACAGGGCATTTTAGCAGCCCCTAATGCTTTATGATTTGGCCATCCTCCCTTTACCTCTGCTTTGGGATTCTACCCATAAGTAAGGACTGCAGCAATGTGAGATGAACAACATAGTACAGTTTTGTACCTACCATAAATGTAGATGTTCGAAGATCCACATTGCTGCAGTCCAATTCCCTCCCTCCTTCCCTCTGTAGTTTGGCATGGTAATATGGTTTGGGTGATGGTTGTTGTTGGGCATGTTTTGGGAGGTATCCTGTTTTTGGGCTGTGGCCTTTCTTTTTAGGGCCTTCTGACATCTGGGGCAAGAAAAGGCTGAGGCTATGACGTCGGTGATGCTGTTTTATACCCTGACGCTCTGATGTCAGATCTGGCGCCCAGCCCATGACCGACGTCAGCCTAATACTTTGGTATTCGGGCCGACTGAGGACAGTGGACTACCCATAAGTAAGGACTGCAGCAATGTGGATCTTCGAACATCTACATTTATGGTAGGTACAAAACTGTACTTTTTCAGACAATTGGCACAGATTGACAAAGGACAAATGGATTTTGGATATTATAGACAAAGGTTACAGGTTCCACTTTCATACCTTACCAAGAAAACAAGGCATGCCAAACCTACCACAAAACCAGAGGGCAGAGGCTATCAAGCAAATTTCTCTGCTTGCTCAGATCAAAGCAATAGAAAGAGTTCCACAACAAGAACAAGGCCAGGGGTTTTACTCAAGACTGTTCCTTGTTCCAAGAAAAGAAACTCAATGGAGACCAATACTGGATTTGTCCGCATTAAACACTTTTCTCATAGTACCAAAGTTCAAAATGCTGACTCTACAGCAACTCCTTCCCATGCTGGGCAAGGGGTCTTGGCTGATTACTCTGGACCTCAAGGAGGCATACCTGCATGTCCCTATCAGACACAGCTGCAGAAGATACCTCAGATTTCTTGCAGGGCCAGAGCATTATCAATTCTCAGCATTGCCATTTGGCTTATCTACTGCGCCCAGAGTATTCACAAAATGCCTGGCTTCAGTAATTGCTCATTGCAGGCTCCAGGGGATCCAAATTTACCCGTACCTGGACGACTGCCTCATACAAGCGGACGACAAATTGATTTTGACAAAAAACTTGAACTATGTCATGCAATTGCTACAGGCTCTGGGATACACAGTCAACTTCCAAAAGTCAAGACTTTAACCATCCCAGCAAATAACCTTCTTGGGAGCCAATCTAGACACAGCCTCTCAAATGGCTTACCTGACAGAAGACAAGCAAGAGAAGTTAACTCATTATTTCAAAGGTTTGGCAAAACTCACCCAGATGACTGCAAGGGGATTCCTACAGGCCCTGGGTTACATGGCATCCTGCATTCTCCTGGTTCCATTAGCAAGACTACACATGAGAAAGCTTCAATGGTACCTAAAAAGCCTATGGTCTCAGCACAGCAACAACCTAGAGACAACCATACCGCTCATTCCATGCCTACAAAAGGAATTCTTATGGTGGGCCTCGGTAAGCCAGGCAAACACAGGTATGTCATTCAAAAAACCTCAGATAACACAGACCATGACCACAGATGCCTCAGACCTTGGATGGGGGGCGCACATGGAGGGCAGATGATTACAAGGACAATTGTCTCCAAAGGAAACACATCTGCATATCAACCAAAAGGAAATGCTGGCAGTAATGCATGCCATCGAGGCCTTTCGACAACAACTTCAGCAAGGCCATCTACTGATACGGACAGAGACAATACCACTGTGATGTGGTACATAACCAAGCAAGGGGGCACCCATTCTTACCCCCTTTGCAGACTGACAATGAATCTTTGGGAAAAATCACTGAGCCTAAACATACAGTTGCAATCCCAGTTTGTTCCAGGCAAAGACAATGTGCTGGCGGACAGCCTAAGCAGGAATTTCACAGATCCACACGAGTGGAGGTTACATCCGAAAATCTTCACACAACTCACCTCGACATGGGGCAGGCCAGAAGTAGACCTATTTGCCTCCCACCTCAACCATCATCTACAAAAATTCTGTTCAAGGACATATCATCCACAAGCTTGGAAAATAGATGCTCTTTCATTCAACTGGAACTTCCTAAAAATCTATGCATTCCCACCTCTGCCACTGATGACCACAGTATTACTAAAGATCAAAGCATAGAGGCCCAAGGGGATCCTAATAGCTCCAGACTGGCCAAGACAACACTGGTATCCACTACTACGGAGCATATGTCACAAAAAAAGTGGGCCCTTCCCCAATGGCCCCTACTTTTGACTCAACACAACTTCAAAACAGTGCATCCAAACCTTCAGACGCTGCAGCTAACAGCCTGGGAGATCCCATGAATAACCTCAATCTATCTCTCTCCAAGGAAGTTCAGCGGATATTAACAGAACCTCGAAGACCATCCACCAGAAAGGTTTACTTAGCAAAATGGAAGAGATTCAGCATTTGGAATACCAGCAAGGGACATGATGCATCATTATTGAACATCCCACTCATCCTGGAATATTTGGCAGATATGCTACAGAATGGACTCTCATATTCTTCCATAAAGATACATGCATCAGCTATTTCAGCTAGATATAACACTGATCCGCCAGTGTTTTCACATCCTTTGTTAAGGCAATTCCTCAGGGGAATAAAGAACATTAAGCCACCAAGAAAGGCTCCAGTGCCAGCTTGGGACCTCAACTTTGTCCTAGAAAAACTGACTCTACCTCCCTTTGAGCCAGCAGCTTCAGTGGACTTACAATTTCTCTCATGGAAGACAGCTTTCCTGTTGGCAATTACCTCAGCAAGAAGGGTTTCGGAACTACAGGCCCTAATGGCAATACCACCGTTCATAATCTTTCACAGAGACAGGGTCTCCTTAAGAACCAACCCTACTTTTATGCCAAAGGTGGTATCTAGGGTTTCTTTAAATCAAGCTATTCACCTGCCTACTTTCTTCCCCAATCCTGAGAGCAAAGGGAAAGACTGTTGCATACCTTGGACATTCACAGACAACTTCGCTACTACCTGGACAGAACCAAGACCAGTAGGAAGTCTGATCAGCTTTTTGTAGCTTACGCCCCTGGAGTACAAGGAAAAGCAATTTCCAAACAGACTATTTCAAAATGGATTGGACATTGCATCAGATTTTGTTATTCCTTCCATGGGAAGAATGTTCCAGCCAATGTCAGACCACACTCCACCAGAGCTACAGCCACCTCTACAGCATTCTTAAGAGGGGTGCCTACAAAAGACATTCTAGAAGCTGCTACATGGAGCTCCATACATACATTCTCCAAACACTACAATCTCCCTTTATACTACAGATCCAGAGCAGGCTTTGCTTCTGCAGTTCTGCAGGGTTTGATTGCCACACCATCTCTTTCCTAGAGCATTCCTCCTCCCTCAGCTAAGCTATGGTATTCAACCCATATGTTATGACTGCAGTTGCATTCTTGAAGGACATAGTACAGTTTTGTACCTACCATAAATGTAGATGTCCGATAGATATGCAACTGCAGTCGGTTTTTCCTCCTCCATACCCTCTATGCCTTGGGTCCACTCCTATCCCTGTTTCTCTTAGCTGGGGATATCTGTTATGGTGTATCTGTTTATTGCTTACTTATTTGTCTGGAATCCTGTTTTTGTCTTCCAATTTGATTACAGCTTTCCTTGGAGGGCACCTGGCATCTGGGGCAAGAAACACTGAAGAAAATGGCGTCGGCTGATGCTTATATACTCCAGCCGCTCTGACGTCGGAGAGAAATGCGACATCAGCCGACGTCGGACCCAGACTTTGGAATCCGGCTGACAGAGGGCTGACTGAGGCAGGACAACCCATATGTTATGACTGCAGTTGCATATCTATCGGACAGCTACATTTATGGTAGGTACAAAACTGTACTTTTCATATGTTAAAGTATCAGCAGCATATTGTGGGACTACTTAAACAGAAAATTATGTTGATTCCTGACTGTGCTGAACATAAAGAATTACAGGATTTAATGAATTCTGCTGAACAAGTTGGTAAACATACTTTGCAATTTGGTTTTGACTCTTTAGAAGCGTCTTGCAGGGCTGCTGTCACTAGGTCTGTAATTAGAAGGCATGCTTGGCTTAAGGAGCAAAACTTGACAGGTCATGTTAAAGCTAAATTACTGGATGCTCCCTTAAACCAAAACCGCCTGTTTGGCAACAAAGCAGAAGAACTCCTTAAAAAGATGGAGGAAAAAGCTAAATCTATGCAAACTGTCAAAAGATTTCCTGCAAGTACAGCCTCCCAGATTTAGTAGGCATTGGCCTTCTAAGAATTGGTCTTGTACAGTCTCTTCCAGGCCTTCCCAGTCTAAACCCAGGAACAGCAGACCACCTAGGCTACAGTCTCAAGGCACACACAGACTTAAACAGTGGGGGAGGGGGGCTCCCATTTCCAAAGCTGGAAGTAGTAAGACACCCTCCTATGGAAAAATGTCACAGTGACTTAACCTTAACCCTTACAATCCCTTCTCAACTGCCTTTTCCCTTAGGGGGAAAGATTGCCCTGCATGCAAAAAACTGGGAACTCATTACCCAGGACAAATGGGTTTTAAATATAGTTTTTTCCAAGGATACAGATTCCACTTCCACACTTTACCAACCCCAAATGGTTGGCCAGACCTACCCCCAAATCAGTGGGCAGAGGCTCAACAGCAGGTTCTCTCTCTTCTAAGTATCAGGGCTATTCAGTCTGTCCTAGCAGAAGAAAGGGGACAAGGTTTTTACTCAAGACTTTTCCTGGTACCCAGAAAAGACAGCTCCTAGCATCCTATCCTGGCCCTCTCTATTCTAAACACCTTTTTGGTAATCCCAAAATTCAAAATGCTAACACTTCAACAGCTGCTTCCTATGCTAGGCAAAGATGCCTGGTTGTCAACCTTAGACTTAAAGGAAACATAGCTGCACATTCCAGTAAGGGAATCTTGCAGGAAATACCTATGCTTCAGAGCAAGGTACATGAGCTATCAGTTCTCTGCCCTTCCCTTTGGCTTATCTACTGCACCCAGGGTATTCACAATGTGTCTAGCTCCAGCCATTGCATTTTGCAGGCAGAGAAATATTCAAATATACCCATACCTGGACGATTGTTTAATTCAGGCAGAAAGCCAGGACATGCTATTAAAACATCTGGCATTTGTAAAGAAACTTCTAACCTTGCTGGGGTACACAATAAACGAAAAAAAATCTCATCTAGTACCCTGCCAACAAATTGTATTGCTGGGAGCAAGCTTGAACACAACTTCCCAAATGGCTTACCTCACGCCAGAGAAACAAGTTTGACAGCTTACTTCAAACTACTGGCCACAAAGACCCAGCTATCTGCAAGGAAACTCCTGCAAGCCCTGGGGTTCATGGCCTCTTGCATTCTACTAATTCCATATCCAAGACTGCATATGAGGAAACTACAATGGTATCTAAAAAGCCTATGGTGTCAACATTCTCAGGACCTGGAATCAAAGATTCCTATTATTATTTGTATAAAGACAGAGTTCTTTAGTGGGCAGAGGCCTGCCACCTAAACAAGGGACTCCCTTTCAATCTACCCCCTGCCGCCCAAACCCTGACTACAGATGCATCAGACTATGTTAGGGGGTCTCACTTGGCAGGGCGGTGCATTCAGGGCAAATGGAACCCGAGTCAGATGCACCTGCATATGAATCAAAAAGAAATGTTAGCTGTACAGAATTCCCTGACAGCCTTCAAAGACCATATCCTTCCAGGACAATTATTGGTAAAGGCAGACAATACCACAGTTATGTGGTACATAAACAAGCAGGGGAGAACCCACTCGTACCCTCTCTGCAGATTAGCCATGGCTCTGTGGAACACAGCCCTGAGCTACCAATTGCACCTACAAGCTCAATTCCTGCCAGGCAAGCTAAATTCACACAACCTAAGCAAAAATCTCATGGACCCACACGAATGGAAACTGAAACCAAAAATATTCAACCTCTTGAGGGACAAATGGGGGACTCCAGAGATAGACCTGTTTGCCTCCCCTCAGAACTACCAATTGGAGAAATTCTGCACAAGGACTCCCAACAGTCAAGCTTGGCAAGTGGATGCCCTGTCCTTCACCTGGGAAAGCCTCTCAGTTTATGCCTTTCCCCCTCTGCCTCTCCTCTCGAATGTTCTGCTAAAGATCAAACAGGACAAACCAAGGACAATAGTGATTGCACTAGACTGGCCTCGCCAGCACTGGGTACCCCCTCTTGCGCAGTATGATACTGCTGGACCCATGGCACCTACCTCAGACACCTTCCCTGCTGTTCCAGCAGGCGGGCCAGATTCTGCACCCTCAGCTTCAAACCCTGAACGTTGCAGCCTGGCTAATTCCTTGAGCTCTCCAATAGCATCCCTCAGTAAGCAGGTGCTAGATGTCATTCTGGAAGCAAGGAGACCTAGTACTAGAAAATCCTATGCTGAAAAGTGGAAAAGATACTGTTCCTGGAGCCAGACTCAGGTGATGGGCACTACGGTGCCCAGCTTACCTCATATCCTTCAGTACTTAACAGAAATGCTCCACGAGGGCCTATCCTTCTCGTCTATTAAAATTCATGCCGCTGCCATTTCAGCATATTATAATACTGAACCAGTCCTCTTCTCTCACCCCCTGTTAAAGCAAATCCTCAGAGGCGCTAAAAATTTAAGACCCCCCCAGGTGAGCTTCTCTAGCCTGGGATCTTAACTTTGTATTGGAAAAGCTCACTCTCCCTCCATTTGACCAGCTGCAACTGCAGAGCTAAAATTCCTTTCTTGGAAAACAGCCTTCCTTCTAGCCATCACTTCAGCTAGGACAGTGTCTGAATTACAGGCCCTTATGGCAGTGGAGCCCTTATTTTTCATCTTCCATGCAGACAGGGTTTCCCTCAGGATCAATCCTTCCTTTATGCCCAAGGTGGTGTGTAGTGTGGCCCTAAATTAGTCCATTAATTTGCCTACCTTTTCCCCGAATCCACAAAACAAAGGAGAAAGAATACTGCACTCTTTGGATGTGCACAGACAACTTGGATTTTATTCGGATAGGACTAAGCCTCTCATAAAATCTGAACAGCTGCTAGCTGGCTTTGCTGCAGGGGCAGAGGGGAAGGCCATTTCAAAGCAAACCATTTCTAAATGAATAGTCCATTGCATTCATTTTTGCTATAAGGACCATGGAAAGCCTACCCAACAGGGGATTAGATCACATTCCACCAGGGCTGCATCTACCTCTACAGCCTTTCTTAGAGGAGTCCCTACCAGGGACATCCTAGAAGCTGCTACCTGGAGCTCTGTACATATCTTCATCAAGCATTACCACATGCCTATTTTTTCTAAATCCAGAGCTGGTTTTGCCACTGCAGTTTTGCAGGGCTTAATAGCTGGTGCTAATGCTTTCCGACTTCCTCCTCCCTTCCTTAGCTTTGAGAATCAACCCAAATGTAATGACTGCAGCAGTGAAACACGAAGAACATAGTACTGTTGTGTACACTTACCATAAATGTAGATGTTCGAGTGTATTCACTGTTGTAGTCCTGGTTACCCTCCCTCAAGCCCCCCTGACTTCTCTTGGCTCTACCTTTCCTTCTTGTTTGGTGTATTTGAGCTTTCTGGTGTATTTGCTTTTTGTTAGAGGTGTAACATAACATATAATTGCTTCCCATTATGAGGGCACCTGACATCTGGGGCAAGAAAAACTGATGTAATGGCGTCGGCTGCATGTTTTGTACCCCCTGACGACCTGACGTCATGGAAGAAAGACAGCATTCGACGCAGGAATCCAAGACTCTGGTATTCAGGCTGGCTGAGGGCTACCTGCAGGCAGATAACCCAAATGCAGTGACTGCAACAGTGAATACACTCCAACATCTACATTTATGGTAAGTGTACACAACTGTACTTTATTATTTACCTTGTCTTATCTTCATTAATGTTGCATCACAAAAAGATTTGAAACTCTCTCAGAAGATTCCACAACACTGAAATGTTCTTTTCTGGTTTTATCAGGTACAAAATAAAATAATCTGCAAGTAAGCCGATTTTTCTTGATTACCATACCAATTGTATCCTTGAATATCTGAATCCCTTATTTTCTTTACCAGTGGTTATAAAAATAATGCAAATAATAAAGGGGAAAGAGGACACTGTTCCCCATTTCCTCTGTTCAAACAGAAATTGGAACTCCACTCCCCCACACAATTTACAATTCACCTCTGAGCCCTCGTATATCCTCCTAATTAAGCTTATTATTGTGTCAAAGAAATTGCTGTACTCCCAATATCCCAACTTACAATTTCATATGCTTTTTCTGCATCAAGACCCACTACAAACAGTGGTATTTTCTTACTTTCTTCTTCCCTCTGGGTTATCATTATTCTGTTAATGTTTTATAAAACAAAAAACATCTTTATTAAATTATTACACAGAGCATATACATTCATACATTTATATAAATGAACATTTATATAAATGAAAAACCTTATTGATATAATTTTAGTTGCAATCATTATACATCACTTATCTGTCCAGTCATTGTCTGTCAAACATTGCATAGCTCATTCAAATCCTGCCTCCTTTTAAACCTCATTCCTCCTTTGCATGTATTGTTCCCACAACTTCCATTTATTTCTATGTAATTTGCTCCTACCCTTTTCTAAAGATCCCAGTTCTAGTCGTTTTATCTCTGTTAATATATTCAGTATTTCTACTACAGTTTGGTTTAGACTACAGTTTCCATTTTCTAGTAATTGCTTTTTGGCAGTCACCATAATTAGATTCAGCAATGCCTTACTTGTCTCTAGGCAGTTCTGATTCTGTATTATAGCTCAAAAGAATAATTTCCTCAGTTACACCAATTTGCTCACCCAGCATCTCTGACCAAGTAGTTTGCAAGCAATCTTTAAAATCTGCCAACCCCGTTACACTCCCAGAAAATATTTTCCCAATTACCTTTTTTCCCCATCACACCTCCAACATTTCCTGCCTACCTGAGGAAAAATTCTTTGGGAGTCTACCTGAGGTGTAAAAATACCTACATAAATATTTCCAAGCAATGATCTTCTAGACTTTGTTGCATATTTGAAAGACATACATATATCCCCACGTTGTTTCTTTGTGAATTGCTTATCCAGTCCCTCTTCCCAATCCTTTCTAACCTCCTCTGATTGACTCTTACAGTTATAATGCAACATCTTGTATGCAAGCAGCTTCTGTTTTAGATTATCCTAAAGCATCTACCACTGCTAGGCTTTTGCTTAAATTATGCTATTAATGTTGTAAATATTTGCCTGACCTCCACAAACCCACATTGATCCAGCTCTGTCAGTTTGGCAGCACATTTGCCATTTTTTCTAGCCATTATCTAAGCACTATATATATATCCGTGGTTTAGAATTGAAATGGGCCTATATGAGCCTGGATCTGATGGGTCTTTACAGCCACCACACCTTTCTCCCTGGATGTTGGTGTTTTTTAGATCTTTATCACTTCTGTTCTAGCTTTAAAACTTCCATAGGAATGCCATCTTTTCCTGGAGACTTTCCTGTAGATTTGTTATACATCACCATTTTATCTCATCTCCTCCTTTCCTAACTGTTAATTAAGCCTCATCTACCTCTAACATTGGCATATTTAATTCATCCATAAATATTTCTACTTGTACTTTCTTGAGTTCTGCATTTATCTGCTTTAAACAGATTTTCATAAAATTTCTAAAATATCTCTAACACCTCTACAGCATCTCTGCTTATTTTCTTTGTTATTAGCTCCCTAAGCTTGGCAACCATTCTTTCCCCTTTGTTGTCTGAGCCATTGTGCTAAAAGTTTTTGTGCTCTGCAGTTATCAAAAAAAAGTTGCTTAACAACAGTCTTTCTAAACTTGTACATATTATCCAGGTATTCCTTTATTTTCTCTTTAGCATTCCTCAGTTGTGCCCTTTCTTGTTCTGTGAGATTCTCCCTCTTCTGCAATACTTTAACCTTTGTCAGTCCCTATGAGTAATTCTTGCTTCTTAACCATATCTCTCTCCCGTATTTCTACCATATTTTTAAACTCTTTCATTTTGTCCCACTTCCATAATAACTCCAGAATAATTTTGACTACCTATTCCTTAAACACAGATAGGTGGGGAAGCACCATAGGAACATAGGAGGTTACTAGGCTATTGGCCCTGAGGCCCTTGTAAGCCTAGCCAAGAGTTTAGCCCATGTTTAGACAAGTCAGCACTCACAGCCCCTGTCCAGCAGGGACACAGGTGGAATCCCAGGGGTGTATTTTCTGTTTCCCATCCAGTTATCCAGGTTGAGCTTAAAAAGGGATAGTGAGGTACTCTGCTTGACGTGGAGACGGAGTCTTTTCCACAGATGGAGGCGTCTCTGGGACATGATTCTCTCCCGCCAGCAAGTCCTGTTGATATCATAGACCAGATTGAGGTCGCCCATAAGGGTTGCTCGAGTGGAGCTTGACTTGCATATATGCAGCAGTCCCATCAAGGCGGGGTCTGAGATTGCCTTGTATGCCAGGCAGAGGTCACCTCTGAGGAGTCTGTATGAAACTGAGTAGAGGGACAGGGCTTTTAGCCTATCTGTGTAGGGTAGAATTTTGAGGCCCTGGATTCTTGTGATGAGTAACTTGTGGTCTCTCCAGCTGCTGTATGTGTTTTGCGAGGTGCATGCCGACGGGGGCATTGTACTCTATTGGCCTTACAAGGGAAGAATACAGGGTTGTTATGACCTCTTTGTCCCTTGATGAGATACCCTTACTTATGAGGTGGGGCATGTAGAAAGCTTTCCATACAATGGAAGCAACATGGTGGTTAAAACCCAGCTTGATATCAACCGAGTAGCCAAATCCCTCTCTACTGATTGTGTATTTAGGACGTTGTTATTAATGTAACAATATGTAGGGATATCACACTCCCCAAGGGGGATGTCGATGCATTTTTTGGCATTCAGCTTGAGGCCATGTTTCTGGCACCAGTCATTTGTTTGGTTGAGACCCTCTTGGAGGACGCCCACATCACTTGGGGAATTGATGACTGAGCCCACTCGGTCAGCCATAGCCCACTGATTTTGGACTGCACCTCAGAGAAGTATATCCCGAATAACAGAGGCCTCAAGACCGATCCGTGGGGTATGCCACTCTTTATGGGTCTGCTGCTTGAGGTGGCTTCCCCTGTTTTGATTAGGTGGGTTCCATCAGTGAACCAGTTTGCTACCCATCTGGTAACATATTCATTGATGCCTAGTTGAAAGAGTTTATCTATTATGCCTGAGTGGGGAGTAGTGTCTAAGGCTTTGGCCCGGTTAAGGTAGGCGGTGTGCATGATCTTCCCCTCATCCATGGCTTTAGTGACTGTCTCAAAGAAGTCAACCAGATTTAACAGATATGACCTCCCCTTGACAAAGCCAAACTGTGTGGGGTCGAGTGTTTGGAGGGTGCCAATGTCCCTGTTAATAAGGTCCACGATGATCCATTCCATGGCCTTGCAGATCAGACTAGTTAGGCTGATAGGTCTATAATTTCCTGGATCGGTGGAAGCTCCAACTTTTTGTAAAGGGATGACCGTGGCCATCCTCCACTCTGCAGGGACAAAGCCGGTACTCAGGCTTTGGTTGAATAGGATGTCTAATGGTGCTGTAAATTCATGCCTGAGTTCATATAGGATGCAGCCTGGGATGTTGTCAGGTCTCATGGAGGCTGTATTTTTGCTTTTGAGATTGCAGTGACGACCTGCTCCTTAGAGATGAGGGGTGGGGGTCAGGGGGCAGGTACTTGGGATGTCCTGATTTACTGATGGGACAGAGAGGAGAGGTTTTCACTTAATCTGTCAGCCGGTAGATTGGCTCTATCTACAGTATTTGTGTATGTGGTATTCTTGACCACCAGTTCTGAACAGATCTAGGTGCTTCCTTTGAGATTGTAGACATATGTGAAGAAGGCCTTATGATGGTCTCTAATAGATATGGCCAGTTTGGACTCAAATTTGTCTTCAGAGAATTTCACTAGTGCTTTTATTTGCTTGTTCAGGCCAAGGAGAGATTGCTTCCAATTGGGCACCTGCCCCTTCTTGGTCCTGGAAAGCAATTTTTTCCTTTTGTTATATAGTTTGTTTATTGCAGATGTCCACCAGACAGGTTTACTCTTCCTTGCAGAGTATGATTTTGTCATGTCAGGTATTCCTGATTCCATGCATCTATATAAATGTTCGTATAGTACTTTGGTGCAGATTTGGACATTGGTGCCAGTTCCTGAAGTGGGGGGAAGGGGCTGTGAAGCTGTTTATACCATCCATCAGGAGGTTATCAGCTTTGGAGAAGTTTTTTGTTTGACCCTAGCTGGGGGGGGCAGGAGAGATGGTGACTTCAAAAGTGACCGCATTATGGTTGGATCTTGCCAAGTAGGATGATACCGTAGTGGTGTGGCAGTGGTTACTCATGTTGGTTAATACCAAGTCCAACATATTATCACTTCTTGTGGGGGTATCGACTAGCTGTTCCAAGGCATTTGCATTGATAACATTGAGGAATCTCTGGGCATTTGTGTTCTGGCATGAGTAGCTTTTTCAGTCTATGGTTGGGTAATTAAAGCCACCCAGGATCAAGGTAAAGGGTTGAATCTTGATAGATTTGAAGAGGTCCAGATAGGTCGAGTGGGCATCTTGAGTCAAATCTTGGGGGCCTTTAGCTAGCTATAATTTGAATAGGGGTCTTGTCAATGGGTAACTGCACCTGGAGTGTCTCCTGTGCATCATACTGTTTGACCAGCCTGGAGATGTATGTTTCTTTAATATATATTGAAACTCCACCTTCTTTGACTTTGCTGCCCACATGTTGGGGTCTAAATGTATGATAGGATGAGTAACCAGGTAAGGCTGGGTTGCTCTCCATAGCTTTGAACAGGTTTCTGTGACTGCACAAATGTCAGCATTTTCCATGGTTAAGAATGCTCACAATGAGTGCAGTTTCATGTTTAGACTCCTAGCATTTAGCAGCATGACCTTTAATTTGCTTTTGTTGAAATTTTATGTTGGTAGTATCGATCTCGTGACTTTTCCTAAAAAAAGCACTATGGAGAAAGGAAGGGCCTTTGCCCGAAGCCTGAAGCCCACGTGAGACAGATGTAGGCCATCTCTAGCATAGCATCGTGGTCTGTCGATCATATCTTCTTAAGCTGTCCGGCACTGGATCCCCTTGAAGTGACACCAGAAACTAAGCCAATTGTTAGTTGTTTTCTGTTTGTATTGAGGCATCATTCTGGGTGACTGTAGAATGCTGCTTAAGGCTAGGGACATACCTGCCTCTCATTTTCATTTAATTACGCTCCATTTTTATTTTAGTTGTTATAGTAGCATGATCTGAAAGTTATTGGATGTTTATCAAAACTTTCAATTAAAATGCAAATGTTCCTTTGAAATAAAATTTCTGTGAAGCCTAGCCCAGTTTTTGTACTTTGGGGAACATGTAAATTCTCTTTGAGCCCCTACTAGCAAATTCGTATCTTCCATACCAAATATTTTCATAAATTTCTTCAAAAATCTACCCTTTGTGCTATATTTTCCCTTCCAGCCCACCATACAACCTCACTGTTGAATTCCAGTCCCCACCTGTAAGTAATATCCCTACTGAAAGCTTGATTATTTCTCCCAGAATTTCTTAAGCTACAATGTAGCAGTTTTAGGTGGAATATAAATATATTGTAGTGTAATCCTCCACCCTTCCCAGTTGCCCCTTACTACTACATATCTACCATTATTATCTTATATTTCCTCTTCTGTCACTATTGGAGCTTCTCTAGCTACTAATATAAATACTCCGATTTTCTTTTGTCTCAGATTTTCTGCTGAATAACCATACTGAAATCCTTTATTAAATATATATATGCTCAGCTCTTCCCAAGTGTCTCCTGTAGCATAGCTATTTCCACTGTGCATTTCTTAATATAGTTCAGGGCTCTTTGTTGATGTAGTCCAATCTCGCCTTCATTCTAATACCTGGGTTCGGAGCTGAACCTTGACTCCGACTTGGCTGTACTCTAGCTCGAAGTCTTCAATTGGCTCATGACTAAGAGGTATCCCATCATGCAACAGGCCCATTCCCCAGATCTCATTTGCCGCTTGTTATGCTCAGATGTGGTCTCGCTTTTGGCTGTGGCTAAGTATACTTTTTTTCAAAAAATTTTGGATATTGTTGATCTAAAAAGGCTATTTTCATAGCTGCTGTGTGTGTCTAGGTCTCTAGGCTGGTTGTGTGGCCTTTTCGTTGGCCGTTTTTTGGTATTCCGTCCACTCCCTTTCTTCCCACGGGCTAGGCCCATTTCAGTTAGAGGACCTAGTCCTCCCCATTGTTTTCCGTGTGGTCTCTTTGAGTTCTGCTTCTGTTGCTTGCAGCTTTTTGGTGTCTTTGTCGTTTGATAGTGGTGTTATCCTGCCTTTGTTTTCCCCGGGCTAAGCCCATTTAAATTAGAGGACCTAGTCCTCCCTGTAGTTTTTTGTTCCCATCGGTTACTAGGCCGTTTTAGTTAGAGGCTCTAGTTTCCCGCACGGAGTTCAGTTAGGTTTTTTGTGTGTACTTGTGGTTTTGCAGCTTGTCTGTGTGTGTGTACTCCTTATACAGCATGTCTAAGGATTCTAAGGAACACAGACCTTTGGGCTTTAAGAAGTGTACTGAATGCAACAATAAAATGTCTTTGACTGATGGGCACTCTGTGTGTGTGTGTGTGTGTGTGTGTGTGTGTGTGTGTGTGTGTGTGTGTGTGTGTACGTCTTGGGGGCTATTCACCTCCAAGAGTCCTGCTTGTTTTGTCATTCCGTCAGTCCTCGCTTGCTACAGGAGAGGAAGAACAAGCTCATCCTGAAAGGACTGCTTAAACACTCCTTCAAGGAAGACTTGGCTAAGTCTTCCAGTACCATATCCTCTCCAGCTAAAAAGGACAAAAAGACCGCTAAGAAGCGCTCTCCGTCTCCGTCTGTTTCTTCGGAGCCGCCAGAGAAAGTTGTTAGAACAGCTTCTCTTCCTTCGGCTCCATTGGCTTCGGTGCCAACAGAAGGTCATGTATTGACTAAGTCTGTATCGGCTCCTAGCCTTTCAGAGCCAGTCACGGATATTTTAGTTCGGAGCTGGTCTCCAGTTGTTCGACCGGATTCTCCTTCACGTCAGTCTCCCTCTGTAGGGAGATCCAGATCTCCAACTATATCCTCCTGGTCCTCTAGGTCCCTTTCTGATCAGGACGTTGATAGAGTCGTGAAGAAACTGCTTCAGTCATCAGTGCTGGCCAAATTAATTTCGCCTCCGACCCAGTCAGCTCCGGAGACCATGGCCCCTTCATCTTTTGTTGTTCCTCCTCCGAGCCTTTCTCGGCCCTCAGAGCCAGAGTTGTCTGTTCCGTCTGGTGCCGTTAGATCAGTTCCAGTAGCTTCGCCTGGCGTCTCTGTTCCGATTTCCACTCAGACCCTGTCGGTTCCGTCCACGGGGTCAAGAGTCCACAGTTCCCCGGTTGGACCCGAGGGGGAGGACATGGATCGATCTTCATCGGTTCCGAGCCTTCCTCTTGGTGCTTCGGCTCGGGTGGGCTTGGACCCGACATCTGCTTCGGACCTCATCTCCTCAGCACTGAGGGCTACTACTTCTACAGTTAGTCGACCTTCGGAGCCGGGGGGGGGATCAGACTTCAAGGTTATGAGGAGCGTGCTGGCCAGGTTGTTAGCTGCATCCTACGGCACCGACACTCTGCCCCCTCCGGCACCGGTGTCAGTTTCAGATCACCCTCTATCCATGGACAGCGGAGACCCAAGGCCTCGGGATACTTCCATGAGGGGTCCTCAATTTTCTGACATTTCCCCAGAGTTTTTGTCTGAGGAGTCTGCCAGAAAGAGATTGTGTAAGAGGATGCACGTTGACATCCCGGATGAGTCTCACATCAGACACCGACCTCGAGGAGTCAGAGGGGTCCCCCAAGTCATCTTCTGAAGATATCTCTTTTTCATATGTCCTGGAGATCTTGAAGCAGAGAGGCGGCTGGCCCTCCATATCCCCTTCTGATGAGGAGTCTGTGTTCCTGAAGGCTTTCAGGTCTCAACCTTCCACCTCTTGGGTGTCTCCTCCTTTTGATGAGCTACTAGATCTTGTCTTTCGAAAGGTGTGGGAAACTCCTGACACTGTGGAACCGGTCCCTAGGAGACCCAATAAGTTTTTGTCTGCTCCCACAGACAAAGAATATCTGATGAAAGGTGTTCCAGTAGATGCCATGGTGGTGGCAGCAGCCACCAAGAAGGAACTTGGTGAAACTTCGTCTACTGTCCATCTGTCTAACAAGGAGTCCCAGGCCATAGACGGTATGGGAAGCGTGTGTTTACCTCAGCTGCCTTTACTCTGTGGTCGCTGAACTACTTGACGCATTTTACAAGGCTCCAGAGAGATCTCCTAAAAGAGCTAGGAGATTCTCTACAGGGTAACGTTTCTGATGCCGTGGCACAGAAGGTCAATGCACAGATGTCTACCCTAAATTCCCTTACCAACTCCTCCATGAGGCTGATCTCATATGCAGCCGATGGAGCGAGCAGGGCAGCGGGTTCCAGAGTCGCTCTTAGGAGACACTCCTAGATGCACCTGTGTAATTTCGCGGAGGTCTTCAAGTCTAAGTTCACCAATGCCCCATTTGATGGTTCATCATTGTTCGGAACCAAGGTGAAGGACACTCACTAGGTGTGAGCAGGAAGGAAAATCCCTGTCTGCTGTGGGAGTCAGTTTGTCTATGCCTTCTAGACCTTACCCCAAGGGCCAGAAGGGTGGGAAAATGTGGTTCAGGAAGTCGCAGAGGTTTTTTCAGGATGCACAAAGTGATTCCCCCTCCAGAGGCAGGGGAGGGGGTGGAAATTCAGGTAGACGCCGCCCTAGAGGCAGAGTAGGCCCGTGTAACCAGGGGGACCGTGATTCCTTTCGCTGTTCTCCCTACCAGCGCTCCTGAATGGAGGCCCGACTGTGCATCTCTGGAGCCAGTCGGGGGTCACATTTCTTTATTCCCAGAAGCCTGGCAAAACATCATCCAAGACGAGTGGGTTGTAAAGATGATTTCCAGGGTTATCCTATTCCCTTCTCTTCTCCGCCCCCGCCAACCAAGAGAATTCCAGACGTTCCACCCTGTCAAAGGGATTCTGCAGCTTTAGAAATAAAAAAGTTGCTTTCAAAGAGAGCCATCCAGCCTGTCCCTGCAGACCAAGTTAGATTAGGGACTTACTCCAGATTCTTTTTGTTGCCGAAAAGAATAGGGGACCTGAGACCCATCTTGGATCTCAGCCGATTGAACGTACATGTACAAAAGTCCAAGTTCCGCATGGTCACCTTACAGTCAATACTCCCTCTGTTAGGGAAAGATGTGTGGATGTGCCCCGTCGACCTCAAAGATGCTTACTACCATATCAAGATGGACAGGGCATCGAGACGTCATCTATGCTTCCGGCTGGGAGCCAGTCATTTTCAGTTTCGCGCCCTGCCCTTTAGTCTCACCACAGCCCCCAGGGTGTTCACCAAATTCATGGCAGTGTTAATTGGCTCACTTGAGACGTCAGTGATTCCAAGTGTTTCCATACCTGGATAACTGGCTCCTTTCTGCCACCACCAGGCATCTACTATTACAGACTAGAGACGCCACCATTACACTGTGCCAAAGGTTAGGAATTACTCTAAATTGGGAAAAATCTGCCGAACTAGATACAGTGCTCATG
The DNA here is from genome assembly GCF_019279795.1 of Protopterus annectens. Taxonomy (NCBI): domain Eukaryota; kingdom Metazoa; phylum Chordata; order Ceratodontiformes; family Protopteridae; genus Protopterus; species Protopterus annectens. The sequence goes on from NC_056741.1 coordinate 221,273,686, forward strand.
AGGGCCTTCTTACCAGACGAGAGAATTCAAGGTCTACAACAGCAGGTCTATGCCTTACTACCATTGAGGAAAGTCAAAGCAAAAGTGGTCCTCAAGTCATTAGTGACCATGGCTGCCATGATCATGCTAGTTCCCATTGCCAGACTACACAACAGGGTTCTTCAGTGGCTGTTTTTTGCCCAGTGTTCACTACAGTATCCTCCACTCTCCCATTTTATTCTGGTTACGGACATGTGCAAGCAGGATCTACGCTGGTGGCTTCAGGCCAGCAATTTCAACGTGGGCAAGCCTTTTGTACCATCTTTTCCAGTTGCCACGGATGCCTCCCAGATTGGGGGGGGGCATTATTTCGGCAGGACAGTCCAAGGTACGTGGCAGGATCACGAGACCCATTTGCATTTCAATGTCTTGGAGATGAGAGCAGTGCTATTAGCGTTGCAAGCACATCAGCGCTTTCTCCCTCTAGGGACAATTGCAATCCACTCGGACAACATGTCAGTGGTGTGTGGTATCTGAACAAGCAGGGGGGAACTAAGTCATACCCCCTTTTCAGAGCGGCACTAAGAGTTTGCCAGTCGGCGGTGTCTTCCCAACGCTTTCTAGTTGCAACGCATGTACCGGGGAAGTCCAACGTGATTGCAGACAGGCTGAGCAGAGCTATCCTAATGCCTCACGAGTGTTCCCTGAACAAATAGGTTGCGGAGAAGATATTCCACAGATGGGGTCAGCCTTGCTGCAATCTATTTGCCAGCCCCCTCAATGCCAAATGCAACAGCTACTTCACCCTTATACCCCCGGAGGGGGAGACTCCCAGGGACGCTCTGGTTCACGATTGGCCCTCCGGTCTTCTCTATGACTTTCCACCATTTCCTCTGATAGCAAAGGTAATTCAGAAAGCACAGTCCTTGGGAAGCAAAATGATCCTGATTGCCCCACACTGGCCTCGTCAGATTTGGTTTCCCTTCTTTCAACCCTATCTAATGGACAATCCCTGGATTCTGGACCCAGATCCAGATCTGCTGACTCATATGTCAGGACAGTTCCATCCCTCCATCCAGACCCTCAAGTTGACAGCTTGGCTGCTCCAGTTCCATCCCTAGTCAGGCTTCGTGATTTTTCCCCAGAAGTGGTCCACATTCTGTCTTCTTCCCACAAGCCTTCTACCAGGAAGAGTTAATCCAGTAAGTGGAAGAGATTCTCCATTTGGGCCCATGAAAGACATATTGATTCTTATACAGCTCCTATTTTGGCAATATTAGAATTTCTTTATCAACTGTTCAGTCAGGGATCAGCTGCAGCAACCATTGAAGTGCAGTTGGTAGTGATTTCTACTTTTCACATTGCTAATGAGCCCAACCTTATGGCTCATAGGCTTTGTAGGGCCTTTCTCAAAGGGACAATGTTACTCCGACCTCCAGTATTTGATCCAGTAATGCCATGGGACCTCAATTTTATTTTACAGAAGCTCACTTTGGCTTCCTTTGAACCCACTGCTACATGTGACCTAAAATTCTTGTCATGGAAGACAGTATTGTTGGTAGCCAAAACTTCAGCTAGGTGGGTCTCTGAGCTCCAAGCTTTATCGATTAAGCCACCTTATTTGGTGTTTCACAAAGACTGGGTCTCCTTAAGAACCAATACTTCTTTTATTCCAAAGTTTGCTTCTGTTGTCAATTTCAACCAATCCATTGAGTTGCCTGTGTTTTTTCCTGAATTTTCTAACCAGGCAGAATTTAAGTTTCATCAGCTAGACATTCATAGTCAATTGCGTTACTATTTACATAGGACAAAAGATTTCAGTAAATCAGATCAACTGTTTGTTTCGTTTTCAGACATTAGACTTGGGGTTCCTGTCTCTAAAGTAACCTTGTCTCGCTGGATCTCCAATTTGCATCTCATTTATTTATGGTTCCAGTGGCAAAGAATTACCCTTTAAAGTGAAGGCTCATTCTACACGATCTGTGGCTACCTCTACTGCATTTCAGGCTAGGATGTCTATGGATGATGATTGTGCTATAGCAACATGGGCGTCGCCTCATACTTTTATTAGTCACTACAAATTAGATCTGGTCTCTAGAGGTAGATCTTCCTTTGGTTCCACAGTGCTCATAAGTATTTTTCACTGAGCCACCCAAGGTCAAGGTGTTAGGGACGGTGTCCCAGGGGTAAGAATGAAGGCAAGAGTGGACTACATAATATCAAGAAGTCATGTACTCACCATAACTTTCAATGTATGTAGTCCATCTCGCCTTACATTCTTACTAACTCCCCTCTTTGAGGACCTGGAGGTATAGTCTCTAGGTTTCAATGGTCCTTTCGTTTGGGGGTCATTGTTCTTCTCAGTATGTGTGTGTGCGCGCTTGCAGCAAACAAGATCTGGGGATTGGGCCTGTTGCATGATGGGATACTTCTTAGCCACGAGCCAATTGAAGACATTGAGCTAGATTCGGGCCGAGTCGGAGCCGAGGTTCGGCTCCAAACCCTGGGGTAAGAATGTAAGGTGAGATGGACTACATACATCGAACGTTATGGTGAGTACATAACTTCTTGTTTTTTTGTATATACCTGTAAGACCATTCACATTCAAAGATAATATGGAAAGTGTTGCCATTAGGATAAGTTATCAATCCTACCTCTTATGTATAACCACTTTTTTAATGTCTAGTTTTAGCTTTTTTGTTACATGCATGCATTAATGTTTGTCAGGCTGTTTTTTATACAGTTGTGTCTTGTCATATCCATTTGAACTTTAGTCACATGTTACAAAGACTTTGTTTTAATGCAGTCATTCCCTGTTACAGGTTTCTTTCCTCTCCCCTCTGTTTAATGTGTAGCATCTTGAATCTCACCTTCCTCTCGACATTTCTTAATTGCTTGAATTAGTGTACTCCTCTTCTGTCTTGTGTATAGTGAATAGTCATTTTCCACAAACACTCTACTGTCTCCAGCTTTTAGTACTTTGTCCTTCTAACACAGTTTTGTCAGAATCAACTTTTTCTGGTGATAGTATTAGATCTTTACTATTAGAGGTCTTGGCTGTTTTCTCATGGCCAGGTTTGGGGCATGCACACAATGTGCATTTCAGTTAACAACTCCTACTGTGGAATACCAGTCCATTTGCTTATTAGTGCTTTTATAAAATTAATAGTCTATTCCTTCCAATTTCTCTGGTACAGCAGAAAGTTTCAGGTTTTCCATATGTGCTCTCCTCTAATTCTGTAGTTTTTTTGAAACATCTCTTCTTAAGCAGTCTCATGCTCAGCCAGCCCTTTCTTCATTTTGACCTGATTTTTTGCAGTTTTATCAGCTCATTTGAATATCTGATGTGAAGTTGTCCTATCTCACCTTCAAATTTCTCTGGTACAGCAGAAAGTTTCAGGTTTTCCGTATGTGCTCTCCTCTAATTCTGTAGTTTTTTTGAAACATCTCTTCTTAAGCAGTCTCATGCTCAGCCAGCCCTTTCTTCATTTTGACCTGATTTTTTGCAGTTTTATCAGCTCATTTAAATATCTGATGTGAAGTTGTCCTATCTCACCTTCATTCTGTACTGATGGGTTCAGAAATTATCCTCTGTTCAGAATTGGACGTTTATAAAAGCTCGAGGTCTTCAAGTAGCTCATGGCTTATTCCCTGTCCCATGATGCTCTAGTGCCTTCCCCAGATCTCATTTGCAGCTGAAACAGATCGGTTGATTCATCTGGCTAAGTGAAAAAGTCTTTTTATATTTTCCTTCATTGTAGATGATTATTGTTATAACTTTTTCTATTTGATAGTTAATACTTTACTCGTGCTTAAGTTTCTTGGCTGCTGTTTTGTTTAGGCCTAAATAGTTTCCCCTATCCCATTTTGATCTATATTTAACATAGTTACAAGTGTAGTTTTCTTCTAACCTTTTGGCTTAGAAGACTGTGTAATACTTTAAAATACTATAAATAGTTGTAAGAATTTTTTCCTGTCAGTTTGCAGTTAAGTTGATTTGTCTCTGTCTGTGTGTCTCTGTCTGTGTGTCTCTGTCTGTGTGTCTCTGTCTGTGTGTCTCTGTCTGTGTGTCTCTGTCTGTGTGTCTCTGTCTGTGTGTCTCTGTCTGTGTGTCTCTGTCTGTGCGTGTGCCTGTCTGTGTGTGTCTGCATAGTTGGTTTAATTAGGCATTCATATTTATATTACATGGTAGAAGTGTGTTCTGTAATAATTTGTTTAAGCTAGCTCATGCTTAGTTAGAGAGCTGCTGAACCCGTTTTTAGTTAGAGGGCTGTTCTTTCATTCTTTGTGTGACTGTTGGTTTTTGGTATCGACCATGTCTAAACAAGCTAAAGATGTAAAACCCTCAGGGTTTAAAAAGTGCCCTAAGTGCACTCAAAAGATGTCTCTCACTGATGGCCATACTGAATGTGTTTACTGCCTGGGGGCAGTTCACTTACAGGAGTCGTGCTCAGTATGCCACTCCTTTAGTTCCAGAGTTCTTCAGGTAAGGAAGCATAAGTTGATCTTAAAAGGGCTATTAAAATCTTCCTTTGCAGAGGCCTTAGAACATGGTCAAGTCCTCCAAAAAAGTCCTTTTTCTTCATCCCAGAAATAAAGATAAAACTTTAAAAAGGTCATTGTCTACTTCAGAGCAGTGGGAGCCATCAAAAAAGTTGTTGAAGATGTTTCAGTCAGTATCAAAATCTGTTGGGTCCGAGAGACCTTCCACCTCGACTCCACCTGCATCTGGGCCATTGGTGTTCCAAGTGAGGAGCTGGTCCCCTGATCTCCAACATTAAGGTCGCCTTTTTTACAGACTACAGGATCTCCAGATCCCTCCTCTCGATGCCTTTCTGACTGTGATGTGGATAGTGTGGTGCAGAGTTGAGGACACTGGTGCTAGCCAAACTTTTGTCAGAACCGACCAGACCTGCCCCTTTAACATTGATTCCTCCTCTGACCCAAGTTCCAGTTTTGGAGCTGGAATGCATAGAGCTGATAGTGGTGGAATTGTTGGAGACGAGACCTGTTCCAGGATCTGCGGCTCTGAGCGCACCAACTGCCTCTGTGGCATCTGAGGATTTTAGGAGTTGACATTCTCCGGTTGGGTTCAGGGAGGACAGTCGGAACAAGTTTTTATCAGATTCGAACTTGCTTATTGGGGATTCTGCTCATGTGAGTTCAGCTCCTACCTCGGCCTCTGAGCCGCACCCTGTGGTGCCCAGGGGTCCTTCTGATTCTTCAGAGCCAGGGGCTTCCTCGGATCATGGGTGGGGGTTTTCAAGGCTATGAGGAGAGTACTGTCCCCACAGGCAACCCCACTCTCAGGTCCAGCCATTCCTCCCCAAAGGCACCGGTGTCCATCTTGGCACAACGTATTCCACACGGACATAGAGCCCCAAAGCTTAGGATGCCCCAGTCCTTCGCAAGAGATTATGCAAGAGGAAGCATTTGGACTCCCCAGAGGAGTTGGTTACATCTGACACAGACTTCGATGACCCAGAAGGGTCCCCACGGTCTCCCTCTGAGGATGTCTCCTTTGCAGATATCATAGAGATCCTTAACCAGAGAGGCAGCTGGAAGCCCATCTCCCCTTCTGATGAGGAGTCTGTCTTCCTGAAGGCTTTTAGGTTTCACCCTACTGCCACCTGGGTGTTTCCACCTTTTGAAGAACTTACGGGATTAGTTTGTCTAAAGGCATGGGAGTCTCCAGACACAGTGGAGCCTGTCCCTAGGAGGCCAAATAAATTTATCACGTCCCCTGAAGATAAAAACATTCCTGATGAAAGGTGTCCCAGTAGATGCTATGGTGGTGGAGGTGGCCACCAAAAAAGAGTTGTCAGAAACATCCACTTATGTCCATGCCCCGAACAAAGCATCTCACATCTGTCCATCCCCCTAACAGAGTCTCGTATGATGGACAGATACGGAAAGCACGTTTTCTTCAGTGACCTTTACATTCAGGTCCCTGAATTATCATGCGTATTTCACCAAGTTACAGAGGGATCTCCTAAAGGAGCTCGGAGATACTCTCCAGGGATCAGTAGCTGCAGGGGTAGCAGATAGTGTCCTCCCAGCTCTCCACCTTAAATTTAGTAGTGAACTCATCCATGAGGCTCATTTCTTCTGCAGCCGATGGAGCGAGTAGATCAGCAGGTTCAGGAATTGCCCTTAGCAGACATTCCTGGCTGCGCTTGTGTAACTTTGCAGAACCCTTCAAGTCATCCTTTGTTAATGCCCCCTTCGACAGCTCATCCTTGTTTGGGCCTAAAGTCAAAGACACACTAACCAGGTGTGAACAGGAAGGAGAAACTCTCTCAGCCTTCAGAATCTGTTTTTCCACACCTTCTAGACCTTATCCTAAAGGTCAAAAGGGAGGAAAAATGTGGTTTTGAAAATCTGAGTTTTTTTTCAAGACACACGTGGTGAGCCTTCCCCCAGGGGCAGAGGGGGAAGCAATAATGGAAGATGCCGGCCATGCGACAGGGGGTCCGCAGAACCAGGGTGACGGAGAATCCTTCTTTGGTAAGTCCTTTCAGTGCTCCTGAAAGGAGACCCATCTGTCCCTCTCTGGAGGCAGTCAGGGGTCGCTTATCTTTGTACCCAGACGCCTGGCTAAAAATAATAAAAGACAAGTGGGTACAAAGCATCATATCCAGAGGTTGCTGTATACCCTTTTCCATGCCCACCCACGCATGAAAAACATTCTGGATGTTCCACCCAGTCACAGGAAACAAGCAACCCTAGAAATACAGAAGTTGCTAGAGAAGAGTCATGCAACCGGTCGCCGCAGACCAAATAAGATTCGGGACTTGCTCAAGGTTCTTTTTAGTTCCAAAGAAAACAGGGGACTGGAGACCCACACTGGATCTCAGCAGACTGAATAAATCTGTAAAAAAGGCAAAGTTCCAGATGGTTACACTGCAGTCAATCCTTCCTTTTCTGGGAAAGGCCCATTGGATGTGCTCTATAGACCTCCAGGATGCGTACTACCACATAAAAATGGACAGGCCATTCAGGAGTCATCTGCACTTTCAGCTGGGAGCCTGTTACTACCAATTCCAAGCTCTGCCCTTTGGTCTCACTACAGCCCCCTGAGTGTTCACCAAATGTATGGTAGTAGTTACGGCTAGGATTCCGAGTGTTTCCATACCTAGACAACTGGCTTCTAACTGCCACCAACAAGCATCTACTGACAGAAGCAAAGGACACCACCATGAAAATCTGTGCTCATTTAGGGATTACAGTAAACTACGAAAAGTCTGCCTTATTGCCATCTCAACATATCGTTTTTATAGGTGCAGATTTAGATACAACAACGATAGTAAAGCTTCCACCAGAGAGAATACAGGCCCTTCGAGTACAGGTTCTAGACCTTCTATTCAAAAGAAAGACTCTGGCAAGGACAATTCTATAAGTACTAGGTACCATGGCAGCAGCAATAAATGTAATCCCCTTAGCACGGCTGCACATGAGAATTCTGCAGTGGCTTCTACTCACCCATTGGTCCGTGCAGAAACTTCCATTGTTGCACCAGATAATGTTAACAGAATTGTGCAGGAGAGACCTTCATTGGTAGCTCCTCTCTGATCAAGTGACTTTTAGGTCGACTCTTTGGTCTCCCATCACCGCTAGCCACAGTGGCCATGGATGCTTCCCAGATAGGGTGAGGGGGCATTGTCAGGGAAGAACAGCCCAAGGCACTTGGCAGGATCACGAGGCCCACTTGCACATCAATGGCCTAGACATGAGAGCAGTGCTTCTGGCGTTGCAGGCATTCCAAGACACTCTTCCAGTAAGAACGATTGCAATCCAAACAGACAATACGTCAGTGGTATGGTATATAAACAAACAAGGAGAAACCAGATCTTACCCCCTTTGTCAAGAGGTCCTGAGAATATGTCAGTGGGCAACTTCCTCCTAACACTTTCTGGTAGCAATGCACATCCTGTGGAAATCCAGTGTGATAGCAGACAAACTCAGCAGAGCAATTCTGATGCCCGACGAGTAGTCCCTGAAACAAGAAACAGAGGAAATGGTTTTCCGAAAATGGGGCCAGCCTTGCTGCACTTTTTTTGCCACGTCCATGAACATAAAATGCAGCAGCTACTTTGCCATTATCCCCCCTCTGGGGGAACCCCCAAGGGATGCACTTGTGCATGATTGGCTCCAGGGCCTTCTCTATGCTTTCCCTCCTTTTCCATTGATACCCAAAGTTCTTCAGAAAGCTAGTGCATTGGGAAGGATCTTAATACTTGTAGCCCCTTACTGGCCTAGTCAAATTTCATTCCCCTTCTTGTGGGCTCATCTTCAGGAGGAGCCTTGGATTCTCGACCCAGTGCTGGATCTTCTGACCCATTTGTCGGGAGCTCCCCATCCATCTCTTCAGACCCTCAAGTTGACACCTTGGCTGCTGCAATTCCCAACATAGCCAGGCTACAAAACCTTTCACCTGCTGTACAACATATCCTGATTTCTTCTCACAAGACGATTATATCTCAGCAAATGGAAAAGATTTTCAGTCTGGGCCTTGGAGAATCATATTGACCCTTATTCAGCACCTATGTCTTCTATTCTGGAATTTTTAACAAAGCTTTTTAATGAGGGAGTAGCTGCAGCTACTATTAGAGTACCACTAGCAGCAATCTCAGATTTTCATTTTGGGAATGAAGGACCGAATATTATGTCCCACAGACTTTCTAAAGCTTTCCTGAGAGACACTAACCTGTTGAGACCACCCATTAAACCACCCCTACCACCATGGAACCTAAATTTTGTATTCTCCCAGATAAGTCTTCCCCCACTTTGACCCTGCATCATCATGTGACTTAAAGTTCTTAACTTGGAAGACTATTTTCCTAGTGGCTATCACTTCAGCTAGGAGGGTTTCAGAGTTACAGGCATTATCTATCAACCCCCCTGTGTATGCTGTTCCACAATGACAGTCTCTCACTCCATACAAACCAGTCTTTTTTACGGAAAGTATGTTTAGAATCCAACTTAAATCAGTCCATGAACTTGCCAGTTTTTTTTCCCCCAGGTGTGGCAATAAGGCAACATATGTTACACCAACTCGATATTCATAGTCAATTAGTTTCTATTTACACAGAACAAAAGAATTTAGAAAGAATGACCAACTGTTTGCATCATTTTCAGACTGCAAAAAAGGTGCATCAGTAGCAAAAACTACTCTATCCAGATGGTTGTCAGACTGCATCTGATTCACTTAGTCAGTAAACAAACAGCTGCCAAACAAAATAAGAGCTCATTCTACTAGGGTTGTTTGCACCTCTTCCGCTTTTCGTGCAAAGTTACCAGTAGATACCATTTGTGCAGCAGTAACGTGGGCAAGGCCTCGTACCTTTATCACTCATTACAAAGTGGATTTGGCCTCTGTTTTGGGTCCACTGTTCTGAAGAATGTTTTCCCGTGAGCCACCCATGAAAAGTGGTGCTAGGGGTGCTGTCCCATCAGTAGAGTGAAGGCGAGATAGAACAACTTCACATAAAGAAGTCATATACTTAGCATAATGTTCCATGCGAGTTGTCCATCTCACCTTCATTCTTGCGTCCCCCCTTCTACTCCCATCTTTTGGCTTCAGGAGGACTGAGAGGTTACTGATTGGCTTCTTATGTTCTCTGACCCTCTTCTTGGCTTATAAAATAATAGGGAGTTTTCATATGAGTACTAGTATACCAGCAAACAAGATCTGGAGAAGGCACTAGAGCACCATGAGATAGGGAGTAAGTCACAAGCTAGTTGGAGACTTTGAGCTTTTGTAAATGGCCAAGTCAGAACCGAGGATGGGTTCCAAACCCATCAGTACAGAATGAAGGAGAGATGGACAACTCACATGGAACGTTATTGTAAGTGCATAACTTCTTTAAAAGTTTCTTCCATTTTTCCAGCGTTTTATTTGAGTTGATATACTCATTCAGTATTCCATTTATTTTAACAGGCTTTGAAGTACATATGACTTAAGATTACTGGAAGGCACGACTTCTGTGTAGCTTTAGCTTGAATTGCTTTTTTGTTAAACAGCTGCAAGATTCTTCCAGCCCGTGTGTTTTCCTCCACCTTTTGTGGTTGATTTTCTTTTGGGTTCTCTAAATTTCTTCTTGGCATGTAGGGAGTACACTAACTAGCCAGTAACTGAAATTTAACCAAAAAGACAAATTCACGTGCTGTCTTTTTCTCAGTTAGTTTTCACACTGGGAAACTGAAATTCAGATGTTGGTGTGCAGCAATCTTGGAAGTCATTTTAAGTTTTATCTTGTTCAGGAGAGTGTTTGTTCAGTGAGAGAGCTATGAAATACTTTTGGAGTCTGATGTACAGTGTTTTGCAATTAAATAACTTTCATTTATGACTAAGTGATATCTTCTTGATAGCATGTTCAGTACCTGAATAAACTGATTTGATTAGCTGAGGTGTAGCAAGATATCAGTGCACTTGTATTTAGCATAGTTCCAGGCCCTGATGAGTATAACCATTGATTTCTGTAAATAGTACAAAACATTTTGGAAATCCCTCTTCAAGCTGTTTGTGGAAGGTAAAAGCTTGGATGCACTGCCATATTCTTCAAGGATGACTTCTGTGATTTTCATTAAAGGGAAGGATGTTGCTTACTTTAGCAATTGCCAGCACATATCATCAATGCCTGTTGAGACCAAGATTCTAATTGTGGTACTGGCAGGATGACCAGAGAGACCTATCTATATTGTAGGTAGCCCATCTAATGATTTTTTTTTTTTTTTTTTATGAAGTATAGGTAGGGCAGCCTGTGTCTCTGTAGACTGTTCTATAACATAAATCAAGTATTTCAAAGAACAGTTACCCTGGCGGCAGCAGTGTTCATTGTTTCTGTATGTTGCGACTTTTGGGTAGTGATGAAACATTTAGGCTTAGCAAGGGATTTTTTGAGTTGTTGTCAACTACTGTTCAACAGACCCCTGACTCGAGTAATTTCAGATGGTCTAAGTGCCAGAACTATTCAACTGGTTGTATGAGATATGTGGTATTGGAATCCTTCAGCCAGCACATTAAGCACAAATTCCCAAACTGGGGGCATTGAGGTGTGAAAAGACAAATGAGTGACCAAGGGTTTGTTTGCAGATGACTTTGTATTATAGCTTTCCCATCCCAAGCAGAATAGTCATGCTCTCTTGGGGATACTTCAGGCATTTGAGGGGGCATGTGAGGATCTTTCAGGCCTGAGTGCAAACTGGGATTTATTTTCTTCCCTTTAAACTCTTGCTGCAAAATACTGAAACCCTTGATTCTCAGTCTGGGGATTAATTGGGAAGTCTGTGATTTATGATAACATGAGTACATATTTTATACAAGGGTATCACCCCCCCCCCCCATTGTAGAAGGAGTAGTAGTCCAGAATTCGAAGATGTCCCTGCTCAGTTCAGCAGAAGCATGTCTGTGTCAAGTGGCATTGGAAATCAAACAGAAGTAGGTAAAAATCAGAAAAATCAGGCAACAACTGAATGTACCAAAAAGACAAAAGAGAGACTATAAGCAGGATCAGATGACAAGGAAAGGTGTGAAAAAGGCATAAATATGGTGGTGAGTATAGAAAACTCAACCAAATAATGATCAGAATTCGATGCAGGAATGTCTAAGGAGATGTGAATTAAAACCAGAAGATGAAAGGTTAATACTGATGGTCCAGGACAGTGAAGTACATATGCATTGGTTTGCAAATCCCATTGAACATGTAGGAAAAACAGACAAAGCAGGTTCTTTAAAACAGAACTGGGAAGAGTTGCACATCTTGTTGCCGAGTGTGATAATCTAATGACAGAGGGCCTGTTTACTGAAAGCCATAGTGACGTGGCAAGACAGTTGCATTGAGGATTGTATAAACATTATAATACTGAAGCAGCTGAGAAGCATTGGAAACATGAGTCACAAAGCATTATAGAGAATGATGTTTATATCACATGGAATCACCCACTGCTAACAGTTCAGAAAACAGATGCAAGAAAAAAACTATATAGTAGTTTGTGAAGAAAAGAAGAAAGTAGCATTCATCATTGAAATTGCTTCACCCAGTGATTAGTGTCTTGCGTACAGAGACATACAAAGTCATAAAACACTAGGATATGCGGGCGGAAGCATGAGCAATTTGTCAGAAAAATAGCTAGAAATTTCCAGCAGTAGTAGGAGCAGTGGGTCTCGTAAAAAAAAAAAGTCGCATTTACATACAGTGGATATAAAAAGTGCACACACCCCTGTAAAAATGCCATGTTATTGTGATATAAAAAAATAAGACCATAGTAAATCATTTCAAAACTTTTCCCACCTTTAATGTGACCTATAACCTGTACAACTCAATTGAAAAAGAAACAAATCTGTTAGGGGAAAAAATATTAAAAAAAATAAAAAAGTACAATAAGCTGGTTGCATAAGTGTACACACCCTTAAACTAATACTTGGTTGAAGCACCATTTGATTTAATTACAGCATTGTCTTCTTGGGTAGGAGTCTATCAGCATGGCACATCTTGACTTGGCTATATTTGCTCACTCTTCCTTGCAAAAGCCCTCCAAATCTGTCAAATTGTGAGGGCATCACTTGTGCACAGCCCTCTTCAGGTCACCCCACAGATTTGCTATTGAATTTAGGTCTGGGCTCTGGCTGAACTATTCCAAAACTTTAATTTTCTTCTGGTGAAGCCATTCTTTTGTTGATTTGAATATATGCTTGGGGTCATTGTCGTGTTGAAAGGTGAAATTCCTCTTCATCTTCAGCTTTCTAGCAGACGTCTGAAGGTTTTGGGCTAAAAGTGACTGGTATTTGGAACTGTTCAGAATTCCCTCCACCTTGACTAAAGCCCCAGTTCCAGCTGAAGAAAAGCAACCCCAAAGCATGATACTGCCACCACCATGCTTCACCGTGAAGATTGTGTTCTTTTGATGATAAATGTTCTTTTTGCGCCAAACGTACCTTTTGGAATTGTGGCCAAAAAGTTCAACCTTGGTCTCATCAGACCATAACACATTTTCCCACATGTATTTGGGAGACTTGATGTATTGTTTTGCAAATTTTAGCTGGGCCTAGATGTTTTTCTGTATAAGCAAAGGCTTCCGTCTTGCAACTCTACCCCATAGTCCATACATATGGAGAATGTGGGAGATTGTTGTTACATGTAGTACACAACCAGCTCCTTCAGTGTTGCTGTAGATCTCTTGGCAGCCTCCCTGACCAGTTTTCATCTCGTCTTTTCATCAATTTTGGAAGGACGTCCAGTTCTTTGCAACGTCACTGTTGTCCCATATTTTCTCTACTTTTTGATGACTTGTCTTCACTGTGTTCTGTTCCATGGTATATCCAATGCTGTGGAAATTTTTTTTTTTTACCCTTCTCCAGGCTGATATCTTTCAACAATGAGATCCCTTTGATTTGTAAGCTCTCTGTGAACCATGGCTTTTGCTGTAGCAGACAACTGATTAAATGTCAGTAAAATCCTACTAGGACAGCTGAACTTTATTTGGGATTAATCAAAGTCTCTTTAATTGATGGCCGGTGTGTTCCCAAGAAGACTGAATGCTGTCATTAAATCAAAATGTGCTTCAACAAAGTATTAGTTTAAGGGTGTGCACACTTATGCAACCAGCTTATTGTACGTTTTTTTTTTTTTTTCCCTAACAGATTTGTTTCTTTTTCAATTGAGTTGTACAGGTTGTAGGTCACATTAAAGGTGGGAAAAGTTTTGCAATGATTTATTGTGGTCTCATTTTTTTATTTCACAAAAACCTGGCATTTTAACAGGGGTGTGTATACTTTTTATATCCACTAATTGATGCCATGTAACTCTGTATGAATTGCAGGAGGAGTCCATTCTGGGCACATTATGGGTGAGTCCATTCTGGGCACATTATGGGTGCAGAGTAGAGTACTTTTGGCTAACATCAAAGATTGAAACAATACTAATTTCATAGACTTTAATCATAACCTGACTTAGGAATGGGGTCCATTTCTGTCATAGTGTTTAATTTGACTTGGAGAAATTAGAATATCATAGGCAATTGTATCTGAAGAAGTCTATTGGATGAATGTACTCATAGGGAAACTCAATAATCTGGGCAACATTAAGACACAATTGGATTGTCCCATGTTTTTATCAATCTTTTAGGTAGAGTATTTTGGAAAAGGGTCAGTTTGGGAATTCTACTGCACAATGATCAGGAATTTGACAGGATCTGCCAGTTTGTTTTTCTTTAGTTTCACTCGCAAAGGCAATCGGACTGTTTATGTTGCCAAGGTTTCCATCATTAGCCCATCGTATTCCCTCTTTGGGAAAGAGCAAACTGGTTGCTAAACTGCAGGTTAACTGTTGCTTGTTTTACTTGAGGTAAGTCTTCAGGAGTATCATGAAAAAAAATCATAGCATTTATAATATGGATGTACAAGCTTACCTGATCTTTGCAGGTATGATAAGGCAGCAGTATTGATTACGTTTATTTCTGCCAAATGCAGTCCTGCCCAGTATATATTTTAACTGAGATAGTACTCTCTCATTTATTTGTTTACTAACAACATGCCAATATTGGAGAGGAGGACAGTTTGGGATTGGGTATTTGGTACCATTTCTGGCATAACCCAAATTATAAGGTCGGCATTGGTACTATTTACTGAACGCCTTAGTTAGGTAGAAATCTTTTTTTACTGGGAAGAGTTTTTGACAAAGTACAGACAGCTGTCTTTTAAAAAATGCAGTGATTTTCGTGAGATGGTTAAAAAAAAAAGTGATGGCAATGTTTATATTTTTATTGGTAGGGGAGCATCCTTTTTGGGGGTAGATTATTTGAATTGCAGAAAATGCCACCTAACTTTAGCTCCCTTGCCCCAGAAGATATCTGTCCTATGTAATTCCCTTGCATGTCATCCTTCCGCAGTTTCTGGTAGAAATTGAGCCACATTGGGAGCATTCCTTGGATATAAAAATTAATGAAATTATAGGATGTGGTATAAAACTTGTTCATCAATGTGTTATCGTAAAATGCACCTGCTGCATTATCCACTGTGTTTAGGAAACTGCACTTTTAGCCTGTCATTTTCTCTTGTGTGTCTGTAGTGGCTGAGGTTATGGTAGGTACTGGAGATGTAATTGTGAAAATGTAGACTGCTCCCATATGTTGTGGACCTGCTCCTGATAGCCAAGAGCTTTGGACCTAGATGCATTCCACTGCCTCTTTATTGGATAGAGCAAAAGTACCACTACTGTCTGATAATTTTTGGTTATTTGAATATTCTTGGTGCTATGTGTCAAATTATGTGCAAAATACTGTTGTGGAACTCCTGTTTAGGTATTA
Organism: Protopterus annectens; assembly: GCF_019279795.1. NCBI lineage: Eukaryota > Metazoa > Chordata > Ceratodontiformes > Protopteridae > Protopterus > Protopterus annectens. The sequence continues at coordinate 221,288,971 of NC_056741.1, forward strand.
GAAGCGGAAGGAGATGGGAAAGCATGCACTTTTAGGTGAGGTGATTAAAAGTAGTGCCTGAACAGAATGAGAACACACAACTGCATGCAAAATTCTGGACTGTTTTCTTACCCTTTTTGGGGCAGTGGTTTGTCAGATTTTTTTTCATATTGCATTTGCAGCTTGGTTGATCTCCATGTGTTTTTAATAGTTGTTTTTTCAAGAAAGACTGTTTATTCAAGCCTCGTATTGGAATTATTTGACTCTGGCTTCTTTTCTTGGTTTAACGAGAAAAAAACGAATAGCTGTTTTAAGCAAAAGCTACTTTAGCTTTTGAAAACTTACTTGGAAATTTATTCAAGCCTTTTATAATTACACATTTGGAAAAATGTAATAAAGATTAACTATAGTTTGAGACGTGCATGAATCTTAAAGAAGACTGTCTATATATACATACATATATATATAAATATAATTTTATGTCTGTATTTTAGTGAATTTTGAACATGTCTACATTCTTTCTTACAGCCTTTCATCATCAATTCCCTTTTTCCCATTTTTCTAGATGGGTTTATAGTTTTGTGGCAACTGCTGCAATCTGTCTCTATTCAGTTCCGCTGTCCTACCTTCTTTAACAGTCATGCCTGACTGCTACAGGTCTTCTCACACAATCCATCTCTTTGCTGGGTACCTTTGTTTCTTCTTGCCTTCTTTTGTCTGTCCCAAGTCATTTTCATCAGATTGTCTCTGACCTTCCTGCAGACGTGCCCAAACCACCTCAATCTGTTCTCTTAGACCTTCTTTGCAGTTGAAGCTAGCATACTGATGTCCTGATTTTTTTCACTTGTCCGACACCGTACATCCTACCACTCATCTCGGGCACTTAATCTCAATCAGTTCTAGACTTCTCAACTGTTCTGATTTACTGCCCAGGTTTCTGTACCATACAGCAGCACTGATAGGACCACTGTTTTGTGTATCTTACTTTTCAGATTCCTTGGCTTTCTTCCGTTACAAACTACCCTAACATTCTGTACAGTGGGCCACAGCCCCTCTGATTCTAGCTTTGACCTCCTCATTCAGACTTTCCTTCTCAACCATCCCTCCCAGATACTTGAAGCTGTTAACCTATTCCACTGTTTTTCTCTTTTATCTCCGTTCTCTTGTCTTTCTGATTTCCTCCATTTCCAGTCATCACACGTGTTTACTGTACTCAGTTTAACCCTGTGTGCCTTCAGTTTTGCATTCCATTCCCCAGTCATTTGCTGAACTTCTTGTTCAGAGTCTCCCTTTAATGCCACATCACCTGCATGCAGCAGCTTTGTTGGTTTGTCCCCTCCAACCTATTTGCTAATGTAGTCATCCAGTATGAGCGGCAATGGGCTCAGAGCTAAACTCTGATGCACAGCCACACCCACTGGGAACCCCTCTGTTAGTCTGAACATTGTTCATACATAGGTAACTGGGTTCTTGTACATAACCTGTGCTAAATCAACCAATATTTCTAGGACTTCAAACCATTGTAAGATTGACAAAATCAGTTTTCTTGTGACCCTATCATATGCTTTCTAAGTCTAGGAATGTCCATTTGGATACTTTCTTCATCTCTAGCATCATCTCGACTATCTATCTCACTGCAAAAATTGAATAAGTTGTTCTGCACCCTAATCTGAATCCAGACTGCTCATCTCCCATCTTGCTTTCTACTACTCTGTATATTCGTATATCAATCACCCTCTCCAGAACTTTCATGCAGTGTGATAGGAGTTTGATACCGGTTTACTGCTCACAGCTGTTATTGTCACTTTTGCTTTTGTACACTGGCATTAGAATACTTAGGCTCATCACAAGTGACTAGAGAAGTTCTCCATACTGCTGTGAATATCCTCTGGAGCTGTTTCTCCCCTAACTCACCCAACGTCTTAGTCATATCTGTCATGACTTTATCTGAGTCTGCTGTTTTTCACGGACTTCATTTTCCTTGGTGGTGATCTTGATTCTTTTAGAGTGGTCTTCTCTTCTATCAGCGTAGGCTGTTCTCAGATTAGTAAAGCATCTGTGGGGTTTTCTTTGTTTAGAAGCTGCTGAATGTAGTCCTTCCTTCTGCTTTTGATTTCCTGTGGACTGGTGAGCAGGATGTCTGGCTGACTTTCTTTGTTTCTCACTTTGGGCTGTCTGCTGAGTCACTTTCCAGAAACTAGTAAAGTGTCTCTGATGCCTTGTTCTTTGCTGTTGCAAATCTCTGTCAGACTTTAACCAGCCATTGTTCCTTCTTGGCCTGGTACATATTTTTCTGTCTCCAACTTTTTCCTGCATGCCTTCTTTCTTTTGGTAACTTCTTGGACTTCCCACTTCTCCACTCCACCACCAGCTTTCCTTATGTACCTTATTTCCATACGTGGGTAGGCCACATTTATTCTACAATCCTCACCTTATTTCCATACCTGGGTAGGCCACATATTTATTCTACAATCCTCACACATGCTATTTTGAAGCGCTGCCATTCATGTTCATCGTGCATACAGCTGCAGTCATAACAGATGGGTTCTCCTGCCGTCAGGTGGGTCCTCGGTTGGCCGAATTCCAAAGTCTAGGTCCGGCGTCTGTTGTCGTCGCTTCTTCCCTGACGTCAGTGCGACAGGGGTATAAAAGAACCAGCCAACGCCATTTTCTTCAGTCTTTCTTGCCGCACGGTGCCCGAAGCAGTAGCATTTCGCAAGTGCCGGTCGGCCAGCTCCTGAGATTACAAAAAATTTGGAAACCGAAGTCTTCTTAAAAGCTAAGTACCCCGTTGGGGAAACTTTTCTTGCCTCAGACAGATGTCAGACAAAGTTAATAATTGTATTTCTTGTGGGAAGCAAACACCGCATAATGATTTCCATTCCCTCTGTATTCCTTGTTTAGGCCCAGACCACGACGTCTCTGTCTGTCGCTTTTGTGCCTCATTCAACAAACGCACCATTAAGCGTCTGGCGGAGTTCGCCCAGCATTTTTTTGGGAAAGCATTTAACTATACCATGTCATTGGATACTCCGACTCCGGTTTTGTCTAAAAAACGCAAAGACAAGGACCGACACTCGAGGTCCGCGGCCTCTACCGACACCACGCCAAAGCCGATTACATGTGGTCCGGTTCTCAGCGAGGTGCCTACGCAGCCCCTGATTACCGACGACACTTCTTTGGCGGTGTCTCCTGTACCCGAGGTCGCAGGCTCCTCGGCCCACACCCCGACTACAGATACCGAAGCCACTCTTGGTGTTGAAACACAGAATGTGGACAGGTCCACCTCCACTCAAGGTGTCTTTAGACCTTCCTCTTCTTTCTCCATCAAGGCTTTCACCAAGTCTAAAGCAACCATGCACCCTAAGAGACCAGCTAAACAGGGCCCATCTCCAGGCCCCATGCCCAAGAAGCAGATGCTTAAAATGGTTGAGGATTTAATTACTCTAATCAGAGGCTCTCAGCCACCTCCGGACAAAAGGCCCAGAGTGGAGAAAGATTCCCCCTCCTCCGATCAGGGCTCCATTATTTCAGAACACTCTGATTATCAGGAACAGTCTTACTCCCCCTTTGAAGACTCTGATGCAGAGGAGTCTATTCCTTCTGTATCACCCCCTGAGGATTTCTCTTTTGGGGAAACTTTGCCTACCTTAAGGGAACAGATTCCAGGAAAAGGCTCAGGGAATTTCTTTTGTTACCCCAGCACAGGCCTCTAGCTATACCTCCTGTCTTGGACATCCTAGATGATGTTTACTCGGAGGCCTGCCTTAACCCGGACTCTCTACTTCCAGCTCCAGTTAAGCCTGACAGGTACTACAGGGTTCCTGAGCTGCTGACCTAGAAACCATCAGAACTTCTGGCTTTCATGGCTGTCCAGCCTTTTATCATCCTCCATCAGGACAGAGTTTCCTTACGAACCAACCCGTCCTTTATGCCTAAAGTGGTATCCAGGGTAGCTTTAAATCAGGCCATACATTTACCTACTTTTTATCCTAATCCTCAAAACAAAGGAGAGAGATTGCTACATTCCTTGGACATCCACAGACAACTGCGTTATTATTTGGACAGAACAAAACCTTTCAGAAAATCAGAACAGCTCTTTGTGGCCTATGCGGTAGGAGCTCAAGGAAAGCCAATTTCAAAACAGACAATCTCAAAATGGATAGCCCACTGCATACGCTTTTGCTACTCCTTTCATGGCAAGACTGTACCTACAGGCAATAGAACTCATTCCACCAGGGCCACAGCCACCTCTGCAGCCTTCCTCAGAGGAGTTCCTACCAAGGATATTTTGGAAGCAGCCACTTGGAGTTCTGTGCATACCTTCTCCAAGCACTACAACCTACCATTATACTCCAAATCTAGAGCAGGCTTTGCCATTGCAGTCTTGCAGGGCATTTTGGCTCCTCCTAGTTCCACCTAGTGCCTGCCACCCTTTTCTTAGCTTTGGGATTCTACCCATCTGTTATGACTGCAGCTGTATGCACGATGAACATAGTACAGTTTTGTACCTACCATAAATGTAGATGTTCGAGTGCTAATACAGCTGCAGTCCAGGTTTCCCTTCCTCCTTCCCCTCTAGGGGTATTCTTTTATGGTGTATTTGCTTGCAACTACTGTTTTTTGATTATATTGCATTGCATTATTACATAATTTTATATATTGCCTTCCTTCTGGGGGCATCTGACATCTGGGGCAAGAAAAACTGAAGAAAATGGCTGGTTCTTTTATACCCCTGTCGCACTGACGTCAGGGAAGAAGTGACGACATCCGATGCCGGACCTAGACTTTGGAATTCGGCCGACCGAGGACCCGCCTGATGGCAGGAGAACCCATCTGTTATGATTGCAGCTGTATTAGCACTCGAACATCTACATTTATGGTAGGTACAAAACTGTACTTTTTTCAACTCCACCTAATTTTTCCTCTTCTTAAAATGCTAGAGCCCTTGTGTATTTCCTTGAATTCTTGCCCTTTCTCCATTCAACTTCCAGGTCTTCAGCCTCACATCTGATCCTAGAGCTTTCTCTTCCATTGCTTTCAGTTGATTGTGGCAACCAGTGGTTTGTTTTGTGGGATGATATTTTTAACAGGCAATGTGGTTGCAGTCTTTGATTCTATCCCTTTGACCTTTCCTTAGTTGTATGAGGTCTACCTGAAATGCATGTTGATCTCCTACTGCTAAATCTGGTGGCCACTTTAAAGCCATGTGCCAGACATAACTCTAGAAATAGCCCCTCCTTCCTATTCCAGTTTATCCCACCCATGTGGAACAATGCAGTCCTCCTATTCTGTTCCGTCTCGAGCTGTGCATTCAGGTCCCCCATTATCAACACCAACTCATATTGTCCTCCTTTTTCTAGTAAGTCCTGCAGCTGCTGCCTGAATGTACTCTTCTTCTCTGTCACTACCCTGCTGTGGTGCATAGGCTTAGAGTGTGAATAGTGCCCTGTCCTTACACTGGATTCTGATTGCCATGAGTCTGTCAGTAATTTTGATGACATCCCACACTGTGTTCTGAAACTTCTCCCTCACCACTTTCCTGCACCATTTCCAGTCTAGCCTATCCCTTCTTGTGTTAATTTGAATCAATACTACTGTGACAGTTTTAGCAATAGTTGTGAAAAATATAACCGCAAGCTGGAAAAGCCTACATTTCATACATTTTCGAAGTTCATTAATTTTTCATTTGCATTTTATTGCAAAGAAATTAGTATAATTTACATGGTATTGAAGGGTGTTGTCATTGCAGTGTCAGTGGCACAACAGGATAGCACACTTGCCTTTGGTGCTGGAAGACCAGAAGGCTGCGAGTCCTGTTCCCATTCCAGGTGATGGGATCACTGACACTACTGAGCAGCATTAAGGAGACACTGCACTACTGAGTGAGTCATCCTTCATATAGGGCATAAACAGAGGTTCCATCTTCTTTAGTTGGTAGTAGCTCAGGTGCATTTAAAAGACCCATAGCACTTATAGGGGGTCCTTTATTTAAAACATTATTTACAATATTATTTACAAGTTTACATAATTACAATTTCTACATTATATAACTTTCCATTTCCTTCTATTATCAATCATTATCTTTCTTTTATTATTTTAATTTCTGTCTTCATAATTATTATTATTAGATCCCCACTCCTTTTCCCATAACCACTAATTTTAATTTTCTGTAGTATTAAAGCTAGTATCTATTTCCATTAAGCGTAATTTAATTTATCGTTTTCATTCAAATAATTCATACAGCATAAAACATCTTTGTCTATCCTTTGTAACATATTCTTTACTTTTATTCCTGAAATGTCCATACTCTGTTATATACATATTTATTGTATCTACCTCCTTTGTGTTCACATAACTTTTCCCACAATTTAACTACTTTTTTGCATTTCAAAAAAGTATGCACTGTAGTTTCTTCTTCCCCACAATATATACATATTCATTCATTTTTCTTTTTTATATAGCATATTGTCTTTTGCTAGTTATTTATTGCCAGTCTCCATAAAAAAATCTTGACATTCTATTTTTTCATTACATCATCCGTTTCTTACTTTTATAGCTCTATTTTTCTTCTGTTAGACTTTAACCATGTGTTAACATATTATATCATATTTTTATGCCATAGTTTTCTCTCTCAATTTCTTCAGTTATCTTCCATAAAACATATTTAATTTCTTCATTCGTATATTCTTTTTCTCTAAAATCTTTTCATCTCCCAAAATAGTTTATATTTATATTTGAATATTTTTACCACTGACTTCTAAGATATCTGATTTAACACTATAAAAGTTTAAAGCAACAACATAAACAATTGGGTTTATTAGCCACAGATCTCCTACTCTTTTATTCAAATACAAATCTCCTCTTTTTACTGGATTTCATTTTCAACCCTGTGTAAATGAAAAAAAATCACCTGTAATACTTTTTCATATATTGGCATTGTGTATACACTTGCTAAATATGCTATTTTCCCCTTTTAAGACAGAGTTTATTAAATAAATCTTTTTAAAAATAAGTTGTTTTCCAAAAACAAAATCTTATGCCTAGAACAGAAACTTTCCTCATTGAAACTGTGTGCCTCCTTTCTTTATTATATCACCCAATTCTTTACTTTTTTTCCTTATTTAGAATATGTCTATTGTTTTTAAACATTCATATAAACTTATTACTGTCATCCATACTTTATATTTATATTTGTGGTAACTATAATGTTGTTTGCATAAGTCAGCAAAACTGGAATCCTTATTATATAACCTGCATCCTTGATTTTAAACTTTATTTCACTTACTATAACATTCATGACAAAAGTAAATATACAGCTCATTGGGCATCCCTGTCTTGTACCATTCATTGTATGTATATATTTCTTTACTCAACCATCCAATTACTAAAATTCTTACTCTGTTATTGTATACCAAAAAGCATGCTTTCCTGATTTTTACCTATGTTATACTCCATTATAGCAAACAGAGTTTCATGCCAGGTTTCTTCCTTTCTGTTTAAAAAATCATCCACAATCTTTCTCACTATCAATAATAATTTGTGACATCCTTTTACTGTTATACTGTATAAAATATCTTCCATATTTTCCATTTTACTTTTCATTGTAATATTTTCTTAACAATCCTATAATCCACATTATTCAACACTGTTGGTCTCCAGTTTTTAATTTTATTTTTTATTATTTCTTTCATATAAAATTAAGTATTCCACTACATAACTCCTTGTACATAAAACCTTTACTTAACCATTTATTCAGAATCAGTCTATCTGCATCTAGTCCTACCCTCCCATTCTGTGTTCAGTTACCCAAGCACTTTATCTCGCTCATATAAAAAAAAAAAAATCAACTTTTACAATTCTTTATTATTTTGCTCTAACAATTTTAACATCCCCTATTCTTGTTCTTTCTTTAAATATTTCTTATACATAGTCTGCTACAATACTCGTAATCTGTTCCCGAGTTCTTTTTATTTGTTCTTTTACATTTTTTAATTTCTCTCATTATGCTATCTTCCTTCAGTATTCTACTTAAATATGCTGATAGCGCTTCTCTTTTAACTTGTTAAAAATACTTATTTTATTTATTTATTTTATTTTTTACATTTGTTGACTGGGCTAGTCCAACTGGATACATGTCCATTTTCAGTAGAGGTACGGGGAGAAAAACTCCAAGACATATCAAGTGAGATAATTGTATGTTACATAAAAATAGACATCGATGAATATATGTACACATTTCCTAAAACTATATACAGTATATTGAGCTAAATATTTATATACACCAGAAGCTAAAACAATATTCCATTGCTGCAATAAATGCTTTCATGTTGCAGTGCAGGACATTTTTTAATGAGTGAGAGGAGAGTTTGAAAAAAGATGTTCGTAGCAGTAATAATTTTTTATTAGTCAGGGTTGCAACAAGGGCATAGCCAATGTATTTTCAGGAACATTTTCAGTTTTTGTTTAAAGAGTGGTAAAGAAGGAAGGGATGTAAGTTCACTAGTTAGAAGGTTCCGTTTTTTCCCATTTGCATTTGAGAACAGAGAGTCTCCTGCCATGTTGTTAGACTTACTAATTTTAATTTGGAGTTTATTTGATGAACACAAGGCATTACGATTTCTATAAGGGGTTATAAGGTCTAAGAGTATTGGAGTATTGTTAGGCTGGTTAAGGATCTTATGAGCGATAGTATGTTGGTTGAGTTGAAGCAGATTCTGTAGTTCAAGCCACCCAAGGTGCTTGAGGTTATGACAGTGATGGGTTCTAAAGGGTTTACCAGTGGCAAATCTAGCAATGTTGTTATAGGAGGTAGCTAGTTTGAGAATATTATTTTTGGATAGGTTGGTATAGATTGTTGAGGCATAGAGAAGACTAGAGATTAGATAGGAGTGGGCAATGGTAGTTCTTGCTATTGGTGTTAGGAAAGGTTTGATTCTGTACCGGGAGCTCATTTTTCTGTTAACTGATTTTATAATGTTATTAATATGGGTATCAAAGTTAAGGTTGTTATGTAGTGTGATCCCTAGGAGATTGGTGGTAGAGTCTGGTGATATGAGGGTGCCATTATTAGAGATGACTGAGAAGTGTATAGGTGTTGACCTGCGAGTGGGAGTAAAGAGGAGGAGCTTTGTTTGTTTGGGATTCAAAAGGAGGCAGCACTTCATGAACCATGTCTCAACTATGTTAAAAATCTTCTGGGTTTGGGATTGAAGTTCAGCTGCAGATTTAGCTGTACAGATTAAAGTAGAATCATCTGCATATTGTATACAAGTTGCATTGGGAATAGCTAAGTGGAGATCATTAATAAAAATTGAGAATAAGAGGGGACCTAGAATGGAGCCCTGGGGTACACCCAATGTAACTGGCAGGTGAGATGATAGGTTATCCTCCCAAAGCACAGCCTGTTGTCTGTTGCTCAGGTAGGAAGTGAACCATTTCATTGCTAGAGAATCTAGGGAAAGTGATTTGAGTAGCTATATGAGCAAGGTGTGATTTACCATATCAAAAGCCTTAGAAAGATCAATAAATATAGCTGAAGAGAGTATATTGTTATTGCCGCATTTATTAATGGTATCAGTAAAGGATAGAAGGGCAGTAGTGGTACTATGGCATGGCCTAAAGCCATGTTGAGTTTTGGCTAGTATGTTATGTTGAGTGAGATGGCCTCTTAGCTGATGATGGATGCATTTTTCCATTATTTTTGCTAAGGGGGATAGAAGGGCTATGGGCCGATAGTTTGAATAGTTTTTGGAATTCCCACCTTTGTGTAGGGGGATGATGTGTGAGATTTTCCAGATGGCAGGGATGGATCCTTCCTTAATAGTTCTATTTATCAGGATGGAAATAGGATAAGCTAATTCTTTAGCTGTTTTTTGCAGATATTCAGCTGGAATCTGGTCCGCTGAAGGGGTACAAGGCTTAAGTTTAGCTAGGAGTTTAAAAATAAAATTAGTAGAGATGGGTTGTAGTATGAAGGTAGGAAGTGTGCTAGTCATAGGGGTAGGGAGGCTAGAGGTGTCAGGGGTTAGCTTACTAGCTAGGGATTGAATGGCTTCTGTGAAGGAGTTAAGGTCATTTGCAGTTTGGAGGGGAGTCTCATGATTAGCTCCTATAGAGGTTGGTGTAGTAGAATGTCCTGGGTATAGGAGTTTGTTGATGCTAGCCCAGAATTGTTGTGGGTTATTTTGGTATGTTTGCTGCATTTTAAAGTAAAATTTTTTTTTGTCTAGGAGTATAGATGTTTTAGTTGCGTTTCTAAATTGTCTAAATGTTTGTTGATCAGATGTGCTTTTAGTAGTTTGCCACCTAGTCCAGGCTTTATTTCGAAGTAGGATTTTTTTCCTAGTTTCTTTAGGCAGCCATGGGGCTGGTTTTGACCTGATTCTTATTTTACATTTGGGAGCATGCTGGTCCAAGTTGGTTAAGAATTTAGAGTTAAAGTATTGGACAGCTTCTTCCAATGAGAGTGTTTTTAGATATGTCCAATCACAGGCACTAAGTTCGCTCTGGAATAGATTTTGGTTAAAATGTTTATTGGAACATGTAGTCCTGCTTGATGTTGGGTGTCAGAGTTCTAATTTTTGCCCGATTATATAGGTTAAGGAGTGGTCACTTACATAGTTAGGGAAAATACCTACTTTGTAGGTTTGGTGGTGGTTATTAATAAGTATCCAGTCTAATGTACTCTCTTTTTGGTTTGGTTTGTTAATTCTAGTAGGGGAGGTGATGGTCTGAGAGAAGCCATGAAGATTAATATGTGAAGTGGGATGCTCGGTATTGATGCACTTCCAGTCAATATTAACATCACCAAGTATTATAGTTTCCTGTGGGAAGGTTGCTGAGACCCAGCTAAGAATACCTTCCAAGGAGTTTATGCTATTTCCAGAAGGTAAATAGATACATTTTATATTTATGGCTTTACTACAGTTTAGCTGAATCTTTGAAATAAGACTTTCTTCTATACATCGTTCTTTATCAAAATGTTTTTTTCATTTGTTTTCCTAAATCCTTTATAGCATCTTTGCATATTCTTCCATACTTTTCTATTTTTACATCCTCCTCTCAGCCTGAGGTACTCTCTATATGTTTTTTTAAAAGTAAACCACCCTCAGGACAGACTTTATATAATACTCTTATGGTAAATTTGATCTTTCCATAATTGTCAACAACAGAAGGATCACTACAGTAGTTCACTCAGTGCCATTTATTCCTAAAACATAAGCGCTTTGATCTGTACATTTAAAAACGTCTTCAGATAAAATACATCACTTTCCCACTCCATTTTTAAATCCCCAGAAAACAGTTGCATGATCCCGGCATCATAAAACACATCAACACATACTAAATATTTTTAAAATTTACATGCATGTCATTCATAAATGCATTTCATTTAACAACAGAGCAAACCCATAAATGCATACAATCTTGTGTACGCTGTAAGTTTTAGTAGACAAGATATAGAGGAGACATCATTAAGTCCCGATGCACAGCTCGCATTCAAACAGACTTGCCAATGCAATTCTTTCTTCTCTAATAACTCCCATGGTACTCCTCTCAGATTTAAATCCACCTTCTCCAGCACTGTAAATTTGAAACTCTGATTGGGATGACTATTAATATGTTTACATAATGCATTAGACAATTTATTCCTTATTTCATACAGATGTTCATATATTCTTTCCTTAATTTTTTTTATTGTTTTCCAAATACACCTCACCCATAGTGTTACAATTAAATTTAGCCTGTACTTGTTTCCTATTCCTAACCACGAATGCTTCACCAGTCAAGATATGATTACGATAATTGCAGAATCCACATCTTTTCATTCCATGTTTAACATTATAAATACTATTGTTAGACTCAAAAATTTCGCTCCTTCTTATAAACAATAACCGACTTATCCACTTTATTCATTATGTCAATTTTCCCCTCAAAAATGCACCATTTTTTGTGTAATCCTTTTTAATAGTGTTACTGTACAAAGAAAATGTGAATACAAAATTAACCATTACATTAAAGTTATTCACATTTTCCCTGTCACTATTCTGAAATGGATTAATATCCGATGTACTCTTCAAAATTGGGGTAAAAAACTGATTCTTTCTCTTGGTAATAGAGTTTCTGCCATTGAGATGCTTGGAGCTTCTATAAGAGAAATAGTATGGCCAGAAGGATAAAAAGAGGGGACAGAATTATCAGCCCCAACATCAGAGACATGGTTGGCAGAACACTACGGGGGAGAGGAATGTTTTGAAGTGATAAGCTTAAGCCCATCTACTATGGAGCCATGTTTTAATAATGGCCAAATGTGTGTGACTGTAACAAATGCATTGGGGGACTATAAAGTTTTCAATTTCTGGTCTTTTGACATTTGTCCTGCACATGCCGATTTATTTTATAAAGGGTGTACCTTCATACCTGCTACTAGAGCCAGTATAGTAGATAGCATTCTGGAGTTGAAATCAAACTTGTGCATGGTTATTTCATGACAGTGTGTTACAACTGGGTTAGATACTTAGTATCTACAACCCCCCCCCACACACACACACACACACACACACACTGCATCCGTTTTTGCAGACGTTTGTACGAGTGTATGAATTGGATATTGGGCATATTCTTGGAAGGAAGTTGTCTGAGTTTGTAGTCTTAATAACTTAACTGAGGATGAAAAGGGAATGCTGAAAGAGTTGAAAAGGGAATGCTGAAAGAGTTGATCAGTAAAGTAAGAATAATGAAACTGGATAAGAGAGGGGCGTTGGTCGTTATGAGCTAACAGGATTGTACTGAATGAATTTAGTTTATTATGTAATGACGTGTAAGTATGCAATTGCCTAAAAAGAGGTGAACATTTAATACAAGAAGATCCATGTGCTATTATTTGATATGCTTTGAGGAATACGCGTTTGAATTTAATTAAGCCTGTGGTGCCTACGATATTTGGGGTGCCCAAAATACATAAAAATACTAATGATACATGAGTGAGACCTTTCGTGGATGCTAGGTGTTCGATTACTTATCAAATGGCTAAATTATTCAACATTAAATTAAAGGAATTTGTGCAAGTTCAGGTATCCATATAAGGACTCTTGGAACTTTTTTGGCCAAATGTAATAGTTTGACCTTTGAGGATGAATACTTTATAACTCTAGACGTAAAAGACTTGTTCACAGATATCCCACACCCCATTGGGTTGTAGTTCACAAACTTTTTATGTAGCGAGGGGGGATTGATGCAGGATGCCATTAATACTTATGGAGATTTGATGGAATTCATTTTAAAAAATGTCATTTTTTGCAAGTCAGAGGACAATTTGTTTGTGCTGCTCACATGGTGTCAGAGTTGGAAGATTTTATGGCAGAATGTTTTTTGAAGAAGGATATGTTTGAGAAAAGGGGCTACCCTGTAAATTTCATTAATAGATGCATGTATGAAGTTATTGCTAAGAGAGAATGTTTTTTTTACCCGGGTTTTGAAAAGTACATTGGATATTAATCTATTTGAGAATAGTGACAGGGAAAAGGTGATTAACTTTGATGTAAGGGCTAATTTTGTATCCACATTTTCTTTGGACAGTGACACTATACTAGATGGATTATACAAAAAAATGTGTATTTTTGAGGGGAATAGTGATATAGTAAAGTGGGAGACAAGCCAGTTATTGTTTATAAGAAGGGGAGAAGTTTTAAGAACATTTTTGAGTCTAACAGTAGTATTAATAATGTTAAATATTGAATGAATAGATATGGATTCTGCAATTATTGTAAGCATATTTTTACTGGTGAAGCATTTGTTGTTAGGAATAGGAAACTGAAGATAAAGGGTAAATTTAATTGTAACACTATAGGTGTGGTGGATGTCGCATTATGTTAAGCGTCCAGGGCTCTATATTGGGTAAACCGAGAGAAAAATTAAGGAAAGAATATACAAACATCTGTATGAGATAAGGAATAAATTGACCAATCCATTATGTAAACATATTAATAGTCATCCCAATCATAGTTTCAAATTTACAGTGTTGGAGAAGGTGGATTTAAATTTGAGAGGGGGACCATGCGGGGTTATTGTTGGAGAAGAATTGTATTGGCAGGTCCACTTGAATGTGAGCTGTGCACCGGAACTTACTGAAGTCTCCTGTATGTCTTGTCTGCTTAAACTTACAACGTATATGAAATAAGATGCATTTATCTGTTTAGTATGTGTTGATCTGGGACTTTAAATGTTTTATGATGTAGAGCTCATGTGACTGTTTCCTGGGTATTTAAAATGGAGTGGATCAGTGATGTATTTTATCTGTTGAATTTATTGAACGTACAGACGAACACACTTGTGTTTTAGTAATAAATGGTATTAAGTGAACTAACGTTGCGATCCTTTTGTTGGTGGTGGTTTGTTGTATATATTATTTGTTGCTTTCCATAATTGTGTTATGTCTTTCATCCACATCCTGTGCTTTCCCATGTGTCCTTGTATTATTTATTTTCCTTTATCTTTATAGATATTGCTAGATGGTATGAAAAGCCTGTTATAAGTGACTCTCCTTCAGCAGTACTTATCCCTTCTGCTATTATAAAATTGAATCTGTTTGTTTTATACATACCTTTAGTACATGTCATGAATTATTATTCCAAATACAAAACTTGCCACATCTTATAACTTCTGCCATTTTTTAACATCAGTCCTTCTGTACATTCAATCTGCTCTCAAATTACAATTAAAATCTCTTATTGTAATATTCATATTTATTACTACATAGTTCAAAATCTTTTGAAATTCTTTCTTTACGTATAACACTAGCATATGCCTGATTTTTCCATCTTAGATCCACAACAGTTAATCTTCCAGTCATTACTAATGTTGCATCCAATTGTTCACTGATTTTTACAAAGTATTGCTATGCCAGAACATCTTTTGTTTCCCAAATTCTAGATTCACCAGAACTTTTCTGTTTGCAATATTTCTTCCTTTGTTAAAAATCTTACATCCTCTAATACTGTTACATCCAAACCACACTTATTGCACTACTCCAAAACTCATATCCTTTTAGCTGTATTCTTAATATTATTTGCATTTACAGAAATTACTATAAAATTGTTACTTTCCTATTTTAAACTTCCTAGATATTATCCTTTTCCCTTGGAAAATTTCACAAGCTTGGTTACTGTTGTCCCGTTAAACTTTTCATATCTTCTAGTTTTCTACAGATTAGAATTTTTGTCCTTTTACTATTTTCCAACTCCTATCATCCGTATCACTTATTTCAGTACTTTTTTTCTATATCATCTTCTTCTTTTCTAATTGATTTTCATCTAGATCTTCTATTCCCACTACTCCTGTTCTTTTTTTTTCTTCCCCTTCCTTATTATTTTTGTTCATTTTGTAATATATCCATAAATGCTTAGTTTAATTACATTTATAACATTTTAATTCACATCTTTTTGCATTATGACCCATTTCCCTGCAAATGTAGTATTTTAATTTTGTCACAGTTACTTATTAAATAATCATCCCTTCCACAGAAAAAAACATGTTTTGGTTGACCCCCAATATTTTAAAACACCACCATATTCCCAAGACGTATGTCATGCTTAGGTATATGCAGAATGTTATCCTTTTCAGTTTTCAACACAACATTACAGTCCCATCCACCATTCCATTAGCCCCTGTTGTCCTGTACTTTTGTAATGTCTGCAGCTTGATTACATATCTTACTTAAATGTCTTTTCAGTCTCTTTCTACTTCAGTTTACGTACATACTTTCTTTCCCTGTGAAATGCTTTGCTTATATACAAGTTCCAAGGATTACAGTTTTTAATTTCGTATTCTCACAAAAAATTTTCTGTAGCATACCTAGTCTGATATGTCACAAAATGTCTCTGTTAATAACAATAAAAACTCTTACCTCTTGAGCTTTTACACCCAGTAGAGTCATTAAGTATCTCAAACATCATACCTGCCCAGTTCTTTCTCTTCTTTAGTCTGAATTTTCACCGCATACTTTTGCTCTGTATTTACTTCAACTTTCTTCTGTTTGCTCGCTTTCTCCCCTTCCTCCTTCCTTCACTGTCTCTGCATACGACTTCTTCCCCCTACTATCTATCTTCAAAATAGAATCTGCGTACTCCTGTATTTTATCCATTATATCTCCCTACAAAACTTCATTTCCATTTTCAGGCTCACTCTGCAGCATCATCTCACTTAATCATCCTGACACCTTCTTGACTGGAGGGCTGTAATTCCCCTTGCTTCATTTATCATTTTTCCTCTCTTGGATTCAGCACAAGGGTTTGCTGAAGTACATCTTCCAAATTTTGTACAGACTCTGACAGCAGCAGCATTGACATTCACCTCCGTGCCTTCCGGCATGTTCTCCACTTCACGCACCATCCTGCCAGCCATCACTGTTCTAGGGATATGGGAGCCACGAGCTTGCAAATGAATAGGTGAAGTTCCCCAATGCTCTGCCTAAATTTCTCTTAGTAGAACAAATACCACCTTGTGTTTCCCCTGAGAAGAGATCACTAGTCTAGTGGGACTAAACCTGGTCAACGAGGATTAAATTAAAAAAAAAAGGTTAAAAATAAGTATTTGCTAGACTTAACTATGTCATTAGGTCAGTGATGCTCTTTAGAATAATTCATACCTTCAGGTACAAGAAAACTAAATGCATACTGTGGCAAATACTTTATGTGGAGTTAGTTTTCCTTTTTTATTTTTTACATTTGGTTTGTCGTTTACACTCATTTGGTGGAGAGGCTACATTTAGTAATGCATGGACATTGAATTACACATCAATATACCTATTCTTCAAATTTAAATTATTTTTATATTTTAATGTCTAATGGTAATGAACTTTATATTATTGATTTTACGTCTGTATCAACTTAAAATTCTCAAAATAAGTTAAGTAAGTTACATTAAGATGTGTGCGTATCACTTGTTCAGCTAGCCATTAATTATTACATTGTGTTATACAAGGATGACCAGCCAGGTGTCTTAGCTTGCAAAATGTTATAATATCTTGAAGTATAGACTAGACATTTGGAGGTATTATTAAATTCATGCCAGAGTACTGATCAGACATTTTCACTGCTACATTTGCAAATATTTGTTTTGAAGTATTACTGTTAGTGCCTCTCAGTGCAGCACGTATAAAAAAAAAATGTGAAGATAAAAAAATATGTAGTTTTGTTACGATTTTAGGACTAAAAGAATAAACATTTTTGTTACAAATGTGAGATAAAATGGCAAAATAATGCAGCTGCACGGTCTAGGGATATTTTATAGGCGATTGTCCCAGCATTATTCTTGGAAATGTACATAAAAAAATGTGTTATCATTTTGTTAATTATATCCTTTATGTACTGGGAGCTAGTATTATCAAAATCATCAGAAGTGTGGGTACAGTCATCCTTAATATGGTCAGTCCTAAGAAAATGAGATGGTTGGGAGATGATACAAATGTGAAAACTGTTGTAAAAGACTTTGAGGGTTAGAGTTGCAGATATCTGGATTTGCTGTGTCTATAGATTGCTAGTGAGGCTTCGTCTTGAATTCCGTCATGGCAAATGAGGACAGGCTGACTTTAATAAAAATATCCGTCTTTGAAAAGAGAGAGAACAGAGGTATCTGAGTGGGTCATGCATGCCTTTGCATGAGTTTCAGGTAAGGGCAGAAAGGAATGGATGTGCTCAGTATGTCAGTAGTCATTTTATTTTAAGCTAAGAAACAATTTTGTTATAGTGGTTGTGGTACAATGCTGAAATGCTCTACCAGAAAGGGTGGTGGTGGTCAGATCAGCCAGAAGAAAACTGAGAGGGAACTGTGTAGGTACTAACCGCACAACAAAATTTGGTTAATGTTATCCGGTAGGGTGGTTTGTTTGTTGCTAGTGAGCATGAAGTAAAATAGTGATATTTTGGTAATATCATTTAAGCTTTTCTTTTTTTTTCCAGGTGTACAGTTCAGTTTATTTCTGTGGCCACATATTTTTTTTTGTATTGCTTGTCATATTACCATTCCTCAGGAAAGTCCTTGTGCCAAGGAAGTCAAAAGAAAAGAAATCTGAGTGAATCAAGTCTTTCAACAGGAAAAGGTAATTTTTGGTGTATTGCTTACTTTCCTTTTCTTCCATTAAGACATGCAATGCTTAAAATATTGTATAATCGGTGTCATTGGAGCATCAGGTAGCACACACACCTTTGGTGCACAAGGCAGGTAGTTCTATTCCAAAGCTGGGTAGATCAGTTACTGAATCTGCAGTGAATTATTGGGGGGGGGGGTTCACTTCTCAGTGTGCCATCCCTCAATTGAGACATTAAACCCTCTTCCAGAGTTGGTGGTAGTTCAGGTGGATGTAAAAGATTCCATGTCAGCTATCGAAAAGCATAGATAGAGGAGGTTCCCAGATATCCTGACCAAATTTCCCCTGGTAGTATAAATATCACCTCAGGTTTCCTCTGAAAAGAGCCCACTAGCCTAGTGGGACTTAACCCAGTTAAAAAGGATAAAATAAATAAATAAAATAATGCCTTTAACCTAAGGCCCCAGTCTCTGTAATAATTAATCTTCAGGTGTATTTAATAAAAGTTTCTCAAAAAATGAAATTTTAGTTTCATGAGATTGAAATTTGGGAATTATACCCATGATTTTTAAGGTTCATAGATGAATACTAATTTAAAAATGTAATTTCTAGTCATTGCTGTGGTGTTGTTATACTGTTATGCTGAATCTATGTAGATACAAGATTTCAATCAATTCCAGGTAAGAAGAGTCAAAGGAAGTGGATAATGTTATAGCTAGTAATTTCGAGAAATAATACAGGTTATGCTGAAAATGTGTTCTGGTCTAAAATCCCATATTCATTGAAAATCCCAAGTTTTTCCAGTACTCAGCCCAAGTTTGGATTTATTGGCATTTTTTTCCAGAAAAATGGAGAAGCCGCAACTCTTGTAATGTAGGACTTTAATGAGCTGCCTTGTTGGGAAATATTAGATTTGGGTATTGAAAGCTTTTGCAGAGCACATTGTTGGTTCATTCAGTCTGCCATTTATACTGCAACTTTCCATATTGCTTTTTTCTACTGAACCCTGCCACTACCACATAAATACATACATACTGCCTCAGTCTTACTTGCATGCCTTGGAAAATTGATGGTGTACATTATCTTTCCTGTGCACATTGCTTTCAGTGTGCTAGAAGTTGGATTTGTTTCATCTCCATTTAGTTGCTTGCTCTCGCCTATCTTTCCATCATTTCCTGTATTTGGTTTGGTGGTGTCACATTTTGTTACCCAAGAACATCTCTTGTATGAAAAAGGGTACTACCAGCTAAACAGCTCTAGTGGTGTACAGCAGTAAAGCCTTGACTACAACCAAGGTGATCCAACTTTGATTAGTGATGTGGGCATCTGACAGAGCTGATGGGAGGATGGGAGTGAGAGGCTGCTGGGGGGGGGGGGGGCAGCTCTGGATTGTCACTTGGGTGATTCCTGGAAAGTGCACTAGGTGTTGCACCTGTAGATCTGTGGACCAGTTGCTTCCATAGTGTACATATGTGAGTTGGGGGAGTCATCCTGTGGAAGCACTTCTCATCAACAGCAGCATATAGTGGTAGCAGTTTTTAAAACTTACCCTGGAAATTAATTCAGAAGTTATCCACTTCCTAGACATCTCCATACACAGACATGATCAATCACACTTTTGTTTCAACTTTGTTTAGGAAACCCACCTACTCTTAACACCTTACTGCATTTTGATAGTTGCCATCCTGCACACCAAAAGAAATCTTTGGTAAAAGGACAGGGGGTCAGATTGGCAAGAATGGTGAGCGAACACACAACTTTTATTGATGAGATAGATCACTTGAGGATGATGCTCATTAGACAGGGATACCCTGATTCCTTTGTGGACACCATCTTAGATGAGGTCAAGACAAAAAGACTAAGTGAACATTCATCCCATTATTAGGGGCACTACAAGATTTAATCACAATAAATGACGATACAATATTTAATGACACCCTGGAAAGAAGGATAAAATCTTTCTCAGATGCCATGGTGATAACATTTAGCCCCCTGTTCTATAACATTAGGCATGTCCTCTACAACAATTGGACCATATTAACAAGTGACATCAGTTGTAAAAAGAAGATAGGGGAAAAACCTTGTGTTGTATACAAAAGAGATTTGTGTATTAAGAATTTGCTGGAAAGGAATAGGCCACGAGTCAAAAAGACACATGAAAAAATGTGGATACTGTCCACAGTGCCCATTCATCATTGAAAGTGACATTTACATAAGGGGACATGGCAATGTATACTTGAAACAGAGATTCAATTGCCTCAGTAAATGTTTAGACATGTGGCCAGTTTTATATTGGGAAAACGATCAATAGTATCAGCACTTAGGAAGGGCAATTTGAACAATGCCCTAGCCAAACACATCACGAGTTCCCACAACATCATTTTAAGTTCTCTGTCCTAGAACAAGTGTACAAGGAAGGTAGGGAAGGGCCGACTGACTTATTTCTCGAGTACAAGGAGCTGCTATGGCAGCTCAGAAGTGATGCCATACATACACCTGGTTTGAATGACATGGTATCCATCTCTAGCTTCTTAAAATTAAAGTCTGAATTACACATCTAGAGTTTGTCATCAGTTTGTCTTTATGATCAGCCATACATTTTATAATAAAAGTGATGAAATTTCACTAATAGAGAATGTGATGTATTAGAAGGTTGTTGCTTACCTTAGAAGTATTGTAATTTTAGTATAGGTTTATTTCTGTTGCAAAGAATGTGATTGACTAGGGTATCAACATATGAAGTTTAGTCTGTAACGTGATACACTATGGTATGTATTTAATGGAGTGTTTTATATTTGAATTGTTATTCTGATGAAGTCGTGAGGTGAACTGCCGACGAAAGAGCTTAATAAACTGTTATAGTGGTTGCTACCTAAGTGTTTCCTTGCTTCAGTGACTTTCCTGGTACATAGTGGAGCTCAGAGAGTCACTTAGGGGGAAGACTAGGCTGATCCTGGGGACCTGCAAGTTGCTCCCCTTCCTGCCACCAAGCTCCTAACACTGAGGAATACATGAGTTGGTAGGACTTCCCAGTCAGGAATGAATGGCTGTAAGGCTGATGCATAACCCAGGAATGCTTCTGTCTTGTCCCATGTATGAATGCACCAATAGGTGAAGGTGTGTGAGCCATCATTTGAGGTCCTGCAGGCAAAAAAGCTCTTGTAGCGGGTATTTCTGACATCATGATAGTGGTACAGTTAATGTTGGGGTGTAATAGCAGAGTATTTTGTTTCATTCCTGTATCAGGACCTCTGTCAGGTGGCATGTTGCATATACCTGTATGCTGCCCCCCCCCCCAATACACACACACACAAACACACACACAATTGAATTTCATTGTTTTTCCTTGCCTTCTGACTACAACTGCATGAGCACAGTGGGAAGAGAGCAGTCTGTTTCATTCCCAGGGTAACTAAATATAGAGAGAAATTGAATGCACTCTTCACAAATCTTTCATTTCACATGATTTACTTGGGATAGCATCTTAACCAAGCTGTTCTTTTCAAGGAACAGAGCAATTATCTTTTAAAAGAGCCAGCTTTTACTTTAGTTTTCAGTTTGCTCCTTATGACTGCCACCTTAATATTAAATCAGTGTAATTTCTTCAGTAACCTCCACTGTAGCTGCATTTGCCATGCTTCACAAGGGACACTGTAGGTGCAAGCTACAAACTGAATATATCAGACACATCGATAAAAGAGCATACCATGTCCCTAACATGCCCAGGCTGCATGTTGCAGTGGTTGAAATCACAGTGGACACCAGATATCCCACAAGTGTGCTGGGTTCATGCTAGTTAGGATTGTCTTAAAGTTATTGCTTCAACCATGGAAACGGGTGGCACATACTAGCTGGCACACACTAGCTGATGCCTACTGCATGCTGAAAGTTGGGCATTTTATTTGTTGGGGTGAGGATAGAAAATGCAAAAAAAAAACAAAAACTAGCCGCCCTTGATGTCTGCCTAAATGATGGCCCCTTTTGATCAGCTGTCACCTTGCTGTGCAAGAACAAATGGACTAGATGTTGACAGAGGGTCTAATAGGGCAGCAGGCAACAGGAATAAAAGAATGCAGACCACTGTTGACTCAGTAACCACTTAAGTACACCCTTTCTATAATGTTGATAGGTTATATATTATAAGCTTGATATTAAAATCTTGAGTGCATACCTCTTTGCGTGTATTGCTTAATGGCAGTGCAATCATTTGTCTAAGAAATGAGAAACATTAACTACCCTGGAGTAGTAGTAACTTGTTCCATAACAGAAGTGTAGCTGTGGTGGTGTGAGAGGGGAAATTGCCTCATTTGCAAAGAGTTGGAAGCACAATCTGACACCCTTTATCACAGTCAGATGTTCATAGTGTTTCACTGTTGCAGTCATTACACTTGGGTTATCCTGCTGGCAGGTTACCCGCAGTCAGCCTGAATTCCAAAGTCCTGGTCCGGTGTCTGTTGCTGTTGCCTCTTCCCTGACGTCAGTGCGCCAGGGGTATAAAAGATGCAGCCGACGCCATTTTCTTCAGTCTTTCTTGCCGCGCGGTACCCAAAGCAAAAGCAGTTCGCAAGTGCCGGTCGGCCGACTCCTGAGATTTTCAAAACCGAATTTCAGATCCGAAGTCTTCATTAAAGCTAAGTACCCTGTTGGGGAATTTTTTCTTGCTCCAGACCGATGTCAGAAAAAGTTAACAATTGTATTTCTTGTGGGAAGCAAATACCTCATAAGGATTTTCATTCTTACTGTATTCCTTGCCTAGGCCCTGACCACGACATTGCTAGCTGTCGGTTTTGTGCTAGATTTAACCAACGCACTATTAAGCGTCTGTACGATTTTGCCTTTCATTACTTTGGCTGAAGATTTAATTATATAATGCCGTCGGAACAGCCAATGACTGGAGTTTATAAAAAGCGCAAGGAAAAGGACAGTCATCCGAGGTCCAAAACCGATGACGAGGCCTTCGCTAGGCCAGTCGCCGGTTCTCAGTGAGGCCCTGATGCCCGCTACCTCAGAGCCACAGGCCGCTTCTGACTCCCACGTGGAGCCGACTAGGCCTCTGGATACTCAAGGCATTGAACACTCGGAAACTATTCCCTCAGATGGGTCTGGAGCTGCTGAGCAGGCATCGGCTTCTGAGGGTGTTTTCAGACCTACACGGTTATATGTTAAGCCAACCTCAGCTTCAAAGGCAAAGACTAAAGCAGCTCTAAAGACAAAGAAACAAGTACAGCATTCTCCTGCACAGACTTCCATGCCTAAAAAACAGATGCTTAAAATGGCCGAAGACCTAATTACTTTGATCAGGGGTTCCCATCCCCCTCCTGATAAGAGGCCTAGGCAAGAGACAGAATATGAATCTTCAGATCAGGTTTCCATTTCCTCTGACTCCTCTTCTGAGCAGGGATACTCACTTCCTCCCTATGAGGATTCTGATGCTGAAGAGTCTATTCCTTCAGCCTCTCATCCTGAGGATTATTTTTTTTGGGGAAATCCTTCTCGCCATGAGGAAGCACTTTCACTGGGAGAGCTAAGATTTCTCAGAATCTAAGAAAAGCCTCAGAGACTTTCTTTTACTAACTCAGCACAGACCTCTTGCTATTCCACCTGTTCTAGACCTAGTAGATGATGTATTTTCAGAGTCCAGCCTGTCTCCTGACTCTTTACCTCCTGCACCGGTTAAGCCAGACAGATACTACAGGGTTCCAGATTCCCACAAATTTCTATATAAAAACCCTGCTGCTGACCCAGAAACTATATCTCAGGATCCTAAACGGGTCAAGGCTTCCACTGTGAAAAACCCTGTCCCCTCTGATAGGGATTCTAGGGCACTGGACAGATGGGGGAAAAAAGTTTACACTTCTGCTACCTTGGCTGTAAGGGCTTTAAATTGTCAGTTTCATATGCTTAAATATCAGCAATATTTAATGTCACTGCTAAAACAGAAAATGTTGACAAATTCTGAATGTCCAGATAAGAAGGACATGCAGGATTTATTGCATGCAGCTGAACAAGTGGGAAAGCATACTTTGCATTGTGGCTTTGATTCACTGGAGGCCTCTTGCAGGGCCGCTGTTACGGGTACTGTCATTAGAAGGCATGCTTGGTTAAAGGAACAAAATCTGCCTGATCATGTTAAAGAAAAATTATTGGATGCTCCTTTACAGCATGATACTTTGTTTGGTGTTAAGGCAGAGGAGGTGTTGAAGAAAATGGAGGATAAAGCGAAATCTATGCAGACAGTTAAGGATTTCTTACAGGTTCAACCACCCAGATTTAGCAGGAACTGGCCTTCAAAGAATTGGTCCTTTCCAGTGTCAGACAGGCCACAAAGAGGCAGGTACAGACGCCCTAGAGGCAGATCCCAGCCCCAAGGCTCATACAGGCCTAAACAATGGGGTGCTTCTACCTCCAAAAGCGGAGAAGACAAATCACAGCCATATAGAAAACGGTCAAAAATGACTTTCCTCTGCCAATACCAAGTATTTATCTTTTGGCAGCCCCCTTAGGGGGAAAACTAGCACTTTTTTCACAAAATTGGCATGTAATCACCCAGGACAAATGGGTCTTGAATATAGTGTCCCAGGGCTACAGGTTCCACTTTCACACCCTGCCAAAGGCAAAAGGTATGCCAGACCTGCCAAAACATCAATGGGCAGAGGCACAAAAGCAAGTTACATCCCTCATGGACTTGAGGGCCATTCAGCGAGTACCACAGCAAGAGCAGGGACAAGGATTTTACTCAAGACTATTCCTGGTACCCAGAAAGGACAAAGCCTGGAGACCAATACTGGACCTGTCTATTCTAAACACTTTTCTGGGTGTTCCAAAATTCATAATGTTGACTCTGCAGCAGCTTCTGCCCATGCTGGGCAAGAAGGCTTGGCTTGTAACTTTGGACTTAGAGGCATACCTTCATGTCCCAATCAGACAATCTTGTAGACGATACCTCAGATTCATAGCTGGATCAATGCACTACCAATTCTCTGCACTGCCCTTTGGCTTATCTACTGCGCCCAGGCTCTTCACAAAATGCCTGATACCAGTAATTGCTTTCTGCAGACAAAGGGGAATTCAAATATACCCTTACTTGGACGATTGCCTTATTCAAGCAGAGAACAAACACATTCTACTGAGACATCTGGTGTTTGTAAAAAGATTACTAATTTGCCTAGGCTACACGGTAAACGAAAAGAAATCAAAACTAGTACCCTCTCAAGAGATAATATTCCTGGGTGCAAGCTTAAGTACAACTGCCCAGATGGCTTATCTCACGCCAGACAAACAAAGGCAACTGACTTCTTACTTCGAAATGTTGGCAACAAAGACCCAGTTATCTGCAAGAAAAATTCTGCAGGTTTTGGGCTTCATGGCATCCTGCATTCTACTAATTCCATATGCAAGACTGCATATGAGGAAACTACAATGGTATCTAAAAAGTGTTTGGACTCAACATTGCCACAGCCTGGAAACATTAATTACCCTCATTCCCTGCCTGCAACAGGAGTTTCGATGGTGGGCACAGGCCTGTCACCACAAGGGACAGCCATTCACTCTACCCACGGCCAGGCAGACATTAACAACAGATGCATCAGATTATGCCTGGGGGGCCCGCATGGCAGGAAAATTTATTCAGGGAGCATGGCCAGCAAGCCAAATGCATCTTCATATCAATCAAAAAGAGATACTAGCTGTTCAGAATTCCCTGACAGCCTTCAAGGATCTACTTCATCTAGGACAACTGCTGGTAAAGACGGACAATACTACAGTCAGAATGCCCTGACAGCCTTCAAGGATCTACTTCATCTAGGACAACTGCTGGTAAAGACGGACAATACTACAGTCATGTGGTACATAAACAAGCAGGGAGGCACACATTCCTACCCCATCTGCAGACAAGCCATGACTTTCTGGAACACAGCATTGACTTATCAAGTACACCTGCAAGCACAATTCCTGCCAGGAAAGACAAATACTCTGGCAGACGAACTAAGCAGAAATCTCAAGGATCCTCACCAGTGGAAACTAGATCCACAAATCTTCAGCATGATAACAAGGAAATGGGGAAGCCGGGAAATAGATCTATTTGCCTCCCCGCACAACTGCCAACTACAGAGATTCTGCACAAGGACTTATCACAAACAAGCATGGAAAGTGGATGCCTTATCATTCAGCTGGAAAAACCTTACAGTATATGCCCTTCCTCCACTGCCTCTCTTCCCCAAGGTACTCCTAAAGGTCAGACAAGAGAAGCCAAAAATGATACTGATTGCCCCAGACTGGCCACGCCAGCACTGGTACCCAGTCCCAAAGAGCTTGTCTCAAGGCCCAGCCTGGACATTACCCCAAATTCCTCATTTGCTGACCCAACAAAACAATCAGATCCTGCACAGCCAACTCAGAACCCTAAATCTGGCTGCATGGCTGGTAATGTAATCATTCAGAACTCACCTCTCTCTAAAGCAGTTATGGATGTTATTTTGGAGGCCAGGAGGCCCAGCATCGGAAAATCTTATACAGAAAAATGGAAGAGATTCTGTGCTTGGAACCAGGCACAAGGAATGGACACGCTTGTACCAAATATTCCTCAGATTTTACAATACCTAACTGAGATGCTGGACAAAGGCCTATCCTTCTCGTCAATTAAGATCCATGCCTCTGCCATTTCAGCTCATTACAATACAGACCCATGTATTTTTTCACATCCACTGCTAAGGCAGTACCTCAGAGGGGCCAAAAACATAAGACCTCCAAGGAGAGCTCCAACACCTACATGGGACCTCAACTTTGTCTTGGAAAAACTCACACTGCCTCCTTTTGAGCCAGCCAATACAGCTGACATAAAACACCTAT
Organism: Protopterus annectens; assembly: GCF_019279795.1. NCBI lineage: Eukaryota > Metazoa > Chordata > Ceratodontiformes > Protopteridae > Protopterus > Protopterus annectens. The sequence continues at coordinate 221,315,882 of NC_056741.1, forward strand.
CATGGAAAACAGCTCTGCTCCTAGCAATAACCTCAGCAAGAAGAGTCTCAGAGTTACAGGCACTAATGACTGTGGAAGCTTTTATTATTTTCCATCCGGACAGGGTTTCTCTAAGGACAAACCCAACATTTATGCCTAAGGTAGTGTCCAGTGTGGCTCTTAACCAAACCATTCATTTGCCTACCTTTTATCCAAACCCACAGAATAAGGGGGAGAGACTTCTGCATTCTTTGGACATACACAGACAGCTACGCTTCTACCTGGACAAAACTAAAGCCTTCAGAAAGACTGAGCAGCTCTTAGTGGCATATGCTGCAGGATCGCAAGGAAAAGCTATTTCAAAGCAGACCATTTCAGTGCCTAAGGGCATTAGGCCACATTCCACCAGAGCAGCAACCACTTCAGCAGCCTTCCTCAGAGGAGTACCAACCAAGGACATTTTGGAAGCTGCAACTTGGACTTCAGTGCACACTTTTACAAAGCACTACCACTTACCTCTTTACTCTAAATCCAGAGCAGGCTTTGCCACTGCAGTTCTGCAGGGCCTCATAGCCACTCCTAATTCTATCTAGGCCCAGCCACCCAACCTCAGCTTTGGGATTCAACCCAAGTGTAGTGACTGCAACAGTGAAACACGATGAACATAGTACAGTTGTGTACCTACCATAAATGTAGATGTTTGAGTGTATTCACTGTTGCAGTCCAGATTACCCTCCCTACATCCCCCTTTCATCGCTGGGACTTAACTGTACTTCTCTATTCTATACAACCTATGTGGTCTATTTGCTTGTAGATGAAGGTAATGTTTATGTTAGTGCATGCTTTTTTATGAGCAGAATTTTTAGCCTACCTTTTTGGGGGCACTTGACATCTGTGGCAAGAAAAACTGAAGAAAATGGCGTCTGCTGCATCTTTTATACCCCTGGCGCACTGACGTCAGAGAAGAGGCGACAGAAACCGACGCTGGACCAGGACTTTGGAATTCAGGCCGACTGCGGGTAGCCTGCCAGCAGGATAAGCCAAGTGTAATGACTGCAACAGTGAATACACTCAAACATCTACATTTATGGTAGGTACACAACTGTACTTTTCTCTTTAGTTCAGTACCAGCTTTTAAAAGCCGATATTGCATTTGCAGTGAAACCTGAGAGCTGCAGTACTGTGTGTAGTCTAAACTGTAGCAACTGTTTGCTACATTTTTAACAACCAGTCTGCTACAGTTTAAAAGCATTTTTTAATAGATATATGTGCAGAGCGAAAGGAGGATCGGGGCAGGGCATAGAAACGGGACCTGAATGGTTGGGACAGGCGTGTCATGCATCTGGCCACTTGGTTGGTGTGCCAATAGAAGGAATGGCAGTTTTATTTATTTATTGTTGAATCATCTGGTGAGGGTGCATGGATATGACTATAATAAGCCGATCTCTAAAATGTAACGGTTGGTTTAATACAATGAAGTGCTTTTTTTTGCCCTTCACTTGAAGAGCTGAGGGTGGTGGGGTGCTGGTTTTTGGTGCCATCACTGGGAGAAACACCTACGCTTCTGTTCCATAATCTAGGTGAGTAATTTGTTAAGCTGCCTTTAACAGCCATTGTTCACATTTAGCTCTAGCACTTAAGATGTTCATCACATTGATCTCTGCTGCAGCAGCCTTAGCTGTATGGGTTATATCCTGAATAGGATGTATATAGAAACCATCCACCTTCCAAAGCTTCAGGGCACCTTCCATGCCCTCAGTCTGCTCAATCTAGCTGATGTAAAATACAGGTCTGGGTGCCAAGCCCCTTCAGAGCTTTACTGCTGCAGACAAATAAACTCCTCTGAGACTTCTGAGGATCGACTGTTGGCCTGTGCGGTTCCTTTGTTGGACAGAGAAGTTCCCTTTGGTGAAAACATCTTTCACTTTAAAAATTGTCAGATAATTTCACGTTAATTTATTTTAAAGCTGGGAGTTTGTATTATAAAAGACTGTCACAAGACTGTACTGTACTTTAAAAAGAGAGCATTCTTTTTTCCTGTCAGATTAAAAGCTGTTTAAAGTAAAGCCATTTTTTCTTTGGAGAAATTGTGTTCATTACTGTGTTTGTGAAACACTTAAGCTGGTAAAACTGGTTTTCCCCAGAAAGGAGGACCCACTTTCAGCTTGACCATGGAAAAGGCTGCAAGTCCCATGGTAGTTCCTTCTTCCAGCCATAAAAAGAAAACTTAAATAAACTGCCTTTGCCATTACATCAGGCTAGCAGTTTGCCTCAGCACCATATAGGTGACTTTGCTGTGGCCATTAGTTGCACCTCAGACTACTCATTATACTGTATCCCTCTGGTGTACTGTAGCACCTATATCCACAATAGACTGGGAGTTAGGCACGGCCTGTGTGGCTGTTGGGGTCCCCTCACTGAGCAAGAGAGAGACGCTCTTCTCAGTCCCATGCAAAGAAACAAGAATGGCTTTCCCATTTTGTCAGAATGCTGTGCTCAGTCCTGCAGAAGCTGCTGTTGCCATTAATAAAAAAGCTGTTGGGCCTCATATTTCCCTGTCAAAAATAAACAGAAAATTAAACATGTATCCACTCCTCCTAAATTTCCTTAGACAGGAGTAGTTTACTGAGTCTGACTCAGTGTTAAATACAGGCTGTTTATCCTATAAAGAAGCTTCTGGTAAAAGAAAGAGGGATGTAGACAGGAAGATGAAGGGACAGGCTCAGAGTTTTCTTAGATTTCCTTGTGGGGGTTTCTCTTCTTCTCACTCTTTCCAGAATGTGCCAGCATTTTCAGTGGGAGTACACTGAGATTTCTCAGTCCCTCAGAAAATACTGTGAGCTTTTACAGAAGGAATTTCTAGAACTTTCACCCATTCCTCCACTTCTGTCAGCTTTGGAGGATGTGTTTGTTACTGCCTGCAATTTTCCTGATAGCCAGCCAGCTGCCCATAAAAAGGCAGATAGTTCCTTGGTCTTTTAATTTTTTATACCCTCTTTCTGATAAGGATGGGAAGATTGTTGAGAAGTATGGAAATAAAGTGTCTACTTCTGCAACTTTGATTTTCAGAATTTTGAATTGTCTGGCTCCTAGTTAGTTTGATCTGATGTTGCCTGTTTTCATCCGCTGTAACATTTTGTTCATTGAATCTGACCTTGGTGCCTTATACCAGAGTTTTGAATCTGAGAGTACTGACTCCTTCCCTACCCAAAGTTCCCCCTTCTGACTGATTCACTATACATCTCATTTGACGCTTGTTCAACCAGACATGTTCTCTGATACCTCTGAGCATTCATGACAAGTGAAAGCTAAATTTATTTATATGTAGTGCTCCTCCCTTTCCTTGTAATGCTTTAGATTAGAGTTAGGATTTGGTTAGCATTTACATTGGTGTTTAGGTGGTTTTTGGAACTTGCATCCTTTTCTGAGAGTTGCTTCTATTGTAAACCCTTTTAATAGTGCAGTTGCTTAATATTTAGCCTGTTATCATAATATTGAATTTTGCAGACTGGGACTGATATTGCTTAATTGAACAACGTAGGTGCTTGCCTGCTGCCTTAAACATTGTGATTAATAGTCTTGTTTGGGCATGGACACTTGCAGGGACTACACAGAGAACGTTCTTTTCCCCTCCATGTCTGTTTTGTTGGTGTACCACGCCCAGAGCCTTACAAATCAGTATGCATTAATTACGGCTCTGTACTAAGCACCCTGTAACTTTAAACTTGAACCCATTCAAAGTCTAACATAACAGTATGAAACAAACAAAACTGTAGTTGTTAAATGACATATGTCTCTGCATAACGCCATCTGCACTAAGAAACTGTTTTATGGTTATACTGTAATGTAAGCCAGTTGTGCAAACTGTTATGAACTGTTTTTAACTAATACGGTGTTTTGCTTGTATAAGTTATTTTGTATGATATTCGGTGATCCCTGTACCAATTCTCCTTTACATTCATTCTTGCAGTTTATTTCAGCCCTAACTTCAGGGGACTGCATCCCCTGCTAGCCTGAAGAGTACCAGCACAGCCAGCAAAAAAAATCAGGGTCCAGTTCTCCAAATAAAATTAGCATCTGCAGTGTATGTCTAAAATAACAAGCCTGTGCTAAGTTTTCAATCATGTTTTGAATTAGAGTTAACCTTGTGGTGTGCACACTAAACTGAGGGTGCCAATACCTTTAGCTCTGTCTCCCTTCTCCTTATACTAGCCAAAGTGATAGAGCATTTCCATAGCCAATAAGTTGAATTAGTTTATTGTGATAGCGAACAGCCTATAGCGCCAAACCTACAGTAAAATAACATACGTTATCTCACTGTATATTAGCGACCATTCTGTACTACCAATAATAAGGGCACAAGCATATTAGTTCTTTTTAGAATTTGTTAGCTGCCATTCTAAGGTGCTAATATATAGGTCTAGGTCCCACACATTTCTACTATTTAACTTGCTCACAGGCTCTCAGTGACCTATAGAAAGAAATCCTCCTCCTGATAATTTTTGTGGAATTCTGGCTCTGCTCTGCATCATGGACCAACCTGCTCTGTTCGCCCTTTGCTTCACTCGGGCTCACTCTGCTCCTCTACCCTACCCCAATTCTCACCCACCCCTATTAACATTAGATTTATACCTAACCAGACCATACCACCTCCCAGCAACCTATCCTCTCCCAAAACCTGTACCTCTCACCAACCCATTAGCCTCTCCCTCCCCTACTTTAGACAGTTCATTCAGTCTATCCTACCCACCCTCACATTTATCCATTTGTACTACTCTCCTATCTACCTACCACAATGCACCTGTGCTACTCAATAGTATGGAAATTACCTCTACTCCTCCTCCTCTGTCACCTACAGCTCCACCACCATAAATTCATACCATATCAATTGGTGCCACTCAAATACACTCCCTCTATACTATCACTCCCCTATTAACCACTCTTTCACCAACATTAGCCCTCAACTGTATAACTAATGCTCCACACTACTACAGCCTCTCAAACACTTACACACTCACCTTCCAAAGTCACCCACTTTAAGATACCACAAATTGATTCATCAAATTAGACTCATCCTACTGCACTCTCTAAAACAAATTAAACTCCAAGCTGACATGCATCCCAACCCATGACCCAACAACTGCTCACCCAGCCACCTTTTTCCCTCTGACATCCCAACCACACCCACTAATTCTTCTATCCACTCCCACCCCTACTCCCCCTACCCAGTGCCTCTAATTCAGACCTGCTGTTCACTAAATTCAACCTCCATAGCATAATCAGGAAAGCTAGTGATTTCAATGCTGCCCTCACCACCTACCATTCAGATATAGCTATAGTTACAGAAACCTGGCTAAAGCCCCACATAAAAGACACTGAAGTCATCACACCTGGTTATAACATCATTAGACTAGACAGACTAAATAAAAAAGGGGGTGGAGTAGCCATTATATTCAAGGACTCCCTTAAGGTCGTTCAACTAAGCTGCACTCCCCCCCCCCCCCCGATCTGCCCAGCCCAGAAATCCTAACTGCCCGCCTGGACATCAACCTAAACAAATCAGTAATCATCATAGCCACATATCTCCCTCCTGGGAACAACCTACCTACCATAGAAAGTCTGCTAGCCAGGGCATCTAGCAATTTTAACCAAGAAACTATCATTCTAGGTGATTTCAACCTTGACTGGCACTCATGCTCATCCAGCACCCCCACCAAATTTCTGAATCTGTTTAACTTCACCCAAACCATAACCTGCCCAACCCGCTTAGGCAAGCACACCAAAAAACAGTCAACTTTAGACTGGATTTTAACAAACAAGCCCAATCTTGGTTACTTGGCAGGGTGTCTCCGTGATTCCCTCAGTGACCATAGCCCAACCTTCCTATACAGAAAATGAGTCCATACCCCACACAACATCACCTAAAAATACATCCGTAGCAAGAAAAAATCCCCCCCCCCCTTTATTCAGTCACCTGCTGCAACAGTGTAGCTGGGCTCCACTCAAAAACCTCCAACTAGATATGGCGGTACAATACTTCAACGATAACTTCCTTAATATACTTAATAATCCTGCTCCTATCAGGAAGGTTAGACCAAAAACCAAACCCCTGCCCTGGCTAACAGCAGATAACAAGGTATTAATAAAATGCAGGGACAAAGCATGGACCACCAACCACACTACCAGAGATAATTTTACCCTCACTATCAGCAACTTAGAAATCTAGCTAAAAAAACAAATCAAGAAAGACAAAAAAGACTACTTCTTGTCCTGTCAACAGTTACACCAAAACAACCCCCAAATATTCTGGCAAAGCATCAACTGTCTCCTCAACCCTGGCCACCCCTCAACACCAGCCCCTACCTCTTCAAACAACTCTGACCCAATTTCTACACAATTCAACTCCCACTTTATTAATACATTACCTGTCTGCTAGGAGACCATCCCAGCAAACCTCCTACTCTCCCCCAACTGTAAATCATCCCACCCCTTTCATTTTTTCTCCCATCCAAACTAGATACAATAAAGGCACTCCTAACCAAGCTAAAACCCTGCTGTGTCACTGCCGACCTACTTCCAAATGAATTCCTAAAAATAGCAGCTCCCTCTATAGCCTACCCCATATCAGTCCTGATCAACCGACCCATATCCGAACAATATGTCCCAACTCTGTGGAAAATATCCCATATCATTCCCCTCCACAAAAGTGGGACATCCAAAGAACTTACAAACTATCGCGCCATAGCCATTTTCTCACCCCTTGCAAAAATACTAGAAAAATGCATCCACAATCAACTCATCCACCACCTACTAACCCACAGCCTATTAACCAGCTCCCGGCATGGCTTTAGACCTAAACATAGTACCAGCACTGCCCTATTATCTTTCAACAACTCCATTCATCACTTACTAAATGAAGGACAATTTGTCTCCTCTGTCTTCCTTTTTATGTCCAAAGCTTTTGACAGTCTCCCACCAGCTACTACTAAACAAGCTTTTTTCCTTTGCTCTAGAGCCCACATCCCTGAACTGGTTCCATAGCTATCTCTCCAATCGTCAGCAAGCTACCAAATGGGGAAACAATCTTTCCCTCTTCTACCCATCTCTGTAGGCATACCCCAAGGCTCCATACTTGGCCCACTTCTCTTCAGCATATTTACAAATGACCTCAGCTCCTCAATGAATCACGCCATCATTGCCCAGTATGCCAATGATGCCACACTTATCTGCTCAGCCTCAACTCCCCAAGAACTCCAGGTAAAAATGCAGTCTTCCTTCCAAGACATAGAAAAGCATCTAACCGAACATCAACTTATTCTAAACCCAAACAAAACCAAGATAATAGTCTTCACAAATAACTCCTTACCAACTCCCACTCTCAGTCCTCTCCTCCAATGGAGCCAAGTTACTTCCTTCTAACCAAACTAAACCTCTAGGTGTAACAATTGATGCACATCTAAAATTAGATAAACATATTTCATTGACAATCAAAAAAGTGCATTCCAAAATAGGCGCCCTCTGTAGAGCAAAAGCATTCCTAACCAACAGCACCAGGCTGGCCACTGCCTGGTCTCACCTGCTCTCAACTCTCTTATATGGCTCTCACATTTTCATTAATCTGGGTAAGACTGACCTCAATAATCTAGAAGCTTGTTACAACAGAATAGCAAAATTTGTCACTAGTCATCCATATAGTAGGACTCATCATTGCACAGCCCTCTCTCAACTAAACTGGCTTGAACTCCCAAATCTTTTAGCCCTCAGTCAACTGACCTTAGCCCATAAAATTATCCACCAACCCAATAACCTTCCTGCACTGGCTAACCTAGTACAACCAAACTGTAATCCAAGACCCCTCAAATCATCAGAAAAACTAATGCTAAATGTCACCTGCTCCCGCAACCTTCATGGAGATTCCCTCTACTCTTACAAAATTGCCAAGCTATGGAACGCACTTCCTCAGCCAGTCACAAAAAAAACAAACAACCATGAGTTAAAAAAACTCCTAACAGAGCACCTAGCAAATCACTGGCTTTGCCATGCCATAATCCAGGTTAATATCCTCCAAGAATCCCACAACTGCCTCCCTTTTATGCTGCCTCTTATGTTGTGTTAACACACTCAGTAAGACAACACTCTACTGCCTTGTAAGGAGCACTTCTCTCTCAAAGCTGTGCTCACAACGGTTATGCTCTGCTAACCCACATGTAATTTCTATATTTATCTCATGAACTGTTTGCCAACTTCAAGTTCCCCTCTGTTCCTCTTTGGCATGACCATATATACATAAGTCTAACTTCATTGTAAATAGTCTTCTGTGCCTGTATCATCTTTAATTTGAATCTGTACCATCTTTGCAAATAATTTGAGTTATTGTTCACCCTGTAAGTTGTAATCTATTGTACTGAATATATGATACTCTACTTGTATCTCTGTGGCATCTTAGATAATACTGAATCATCTGTATTATGTTGTAAGTCATCTCTTGCTATTCCTATATCATCTGTATTATCTACCTTTTAGCTTGATTGTATTTTGGAGCTTTTCTCCCCAGGTCTCTGCTGAAAGTGGGCTTCTTGTCCAGTCGGACATTACCCGGTTAACAAATGAAATAAATAAATAAAAATTGTTCTACTATAGTCTGTAGTTATATTTTCCCTTTCTGGCCACTAGATGGCATCATATAACATAAAACTTAATAGCCTACTAGCCCTCACTGTTCTTCCCAGCTGAGTTCCTCAGAGCACCCTTCAACTTTAACTTAATGCAGTGTCTATAAAGAAAAAACATAATATAAAGGTGCATAAAACTGCCAAAAGTGAACCGGACCTAGGTGCCTACAAACTTTTGCATTCTCAACACTAATTTTAAGTATCTACCATGGGAAGTGTGCAACTTAACCTGCATACAATCAGTCTACCAGATTTTTTTTCCCATTCACTGGTGTCTTCTGGCTGAGCCAGCCCACTCCATTTGCCCTTGCTGCGCGTGGACTCACTCCTCTCCCCCACCCCCATTCCTACCCCACCCCACTTTCCTTACACTTATACTATTTATACCACAGCTTTTCCTCCCGTCTGACCAACTGGCTCTGTCCTCCAGTTACCAATCCCTTTCTGCTGCTTCCACTCCCATCTTACTTCTCCTCCCTCCCAGTTCCACTAATTAACCCACTCACTTCTTGTATCCTTCTACCTTCCCTTAATCTCCTATACATTCATTGCATGTACACATGGCAACATTTACTAGTGCAAACCCTTACCAAATGTTTAAACTCTCATTGTTATTTCCCTACCACTACCAATCTTTCATCATGATGCTTGTCTCTCCACCACCTTCCTCTTCCTCCTTTCACTATTAACCACTTGTCATTTTGAACTCTACTATCGAACACCATCTGTTACTCTCCATTATGCTCACAGCACCAGCAACATCCTTCACTCACACATAATCTCTTCATCCCTTTTCCATTTCTCACCTTCACACCTCTTCCAGATTAATACTTTTTTTCCAAACACCACTCTCTCTGCTGCTCTAAAGTCAAGATCATCTGCATCCATGAACCTCCTCACATGTATTAGTTTCTTGGACACACTACTGGAATGAGACATCCATCCCAATCCAGGTCCACCTGCCCCTACACTCTTAAATACTCACCTGACACCTCACCCCTACTAATCTCGTCCCCCACCCCTTCTCTGAAAGCCTTAAGTATCTTCTCTCTGAATATACAAAGCCTAATAAAATCACAGAACTGCATTTCTGGATTGCTAACGTTTCCCTCATATCTTAACCTCATCTGAAACCTGGTTTAAACCACATATCTTAGACACTGAATTCCTGCCTCCAGGCTATAATACTGCGACAGAATCAAAAAGGGGTGGAGCTGTTGCCATCCTCTACTCTGATCAACTTAATCTCTCCCCTTTTTCCATTTCTGTACCTAGTTTTGAGCCTGCAGAAATTCGTATCGTGAACTGTCGCCTAAACTCGCACAGAAAATTTGCCATAGTCTCTCTATACTTCCTTGGAATAATATTCCTATCCTTCAGAACATGTTGTTATGGTTTACTCAATATATACCCTAAGAAACCATTATCCTTGGGGACTTAAAAATAAACTGGACTAAACAGCTGCTACTCTGTCTTAATCTTCATGGCTTCCACCGACTGATATTCTCCCCTACTCGGACTAACAAAAAGTCCATCTCTGGACCAACCCTAGACTGGATCCTCACCTCAGATCCTAACCTCTGTCACAATCCTGGGACACTACGTAACTCTTTAACTGACCATTCCCCTACCTATATGCATGGATTCTCCCAACATCCACCTAAAGACCACCTCTGTAGTGAATGCCACAAACAGTACAGATATTTTTAACTCTAAACTGTCTGGCATAAACTTGTCCTTCCTACATCACCTCCCTCTAAATGAGGCTGTAGTATCTTTCAGTACTTAATTCTCTAGCACCTATCAGAAACATTAGAATAAAACCTAACTGTGCCCCTTGGCTCACAAAACATACCCAATCCATTGTCAATAAAGTAGACAGTGTGTGGAAAGCCTGGGTCAAAAACAAATCCCCATCTCTACTTCAGAGTTGCAAAGAGCACAGAAACATATCTAAAAAGCTACTCAGTAATGATAAAAAATCTTTTTTCTGCTCCATCCAATACAGTCCAAAAAAAAAAAAAATATTTGGATGACCATTAATAACCTTCTTTATCCTGACAACCCATCAAATCCGAAAACCCTTTCCAACATAGAACAGCTACTGAAACAACCACTCTCCTAAACAACTATTTCACAGAAACAATCCTAAAACTTACTCAAAATAAGTGTTTCCTCTTCTCCCAACAAAGCACTTTTTAATACCTTCTCATTCAAACCAGTTCCCACTTCCATCATTAAATATCTCCTAACCAAACTCAAACCTTGCTTCCCCCTCCACTAATAAATTACCTTCCTACTTTCTTAAAATTGTCACAGAATCCATTGCTTACCCTGTCTCTGTACTCATAAATCGATCCATTACTGAAGCCTGTTTCCCTTATGTATGGAAATACTTCTTTACAATCTCTCTACACAAGGGTGTTATCTCTACAGACCCTTCTATCTATATGCCCATAGCTATTCTGTCCCGTCTCCAAACATTTTTTGAAAAGTGTCTTCACACCCAGTTACTCAAACACCTGCCAGAGAATAACCTGCTTACTTCCACACAACATGGTTTCAGGCCACACCACAGCATCATCCACTGCACATTTTCCTTCCCCCAAACAGTAGCTGAGGGCTGAGACAATAACATGCTAGTCTCCTGTCTATTCCTTGACCTCTCTAAGGCCTTTGACACCGTCTATCACTCTAAACTTCTAACTAAGCTCTCTGACCTCCACCTCTGTAAATTGGTTCTCCAGTAAACAACAATCTATTTGCTGGCAAACTGTCTTCTCCCCTTCTTTCCAGTCTATCTTGGGCCCCTTGTATGAATTGATACAACTGTACTGTAATTAACTGTAAACAATTGAAATGAGACTGAAATGAAAGTCATTATCTGTTAATTACCCAAACTCGTGCTGAACAGGTGCCAGTCTCTGGTTTATGGGCCAGGTCTCGTGTACTTTTCAAAATGAATTTTCCAGACACTGTAGTTGATTTAATAAGACTGTATTAGATGTTCACAGTGTCCCAATACTGTCTTTGTTAACAGTGCTGATAATAACAGTGCTGCTAAATTTGTCCAAAGTTTCTGCACATATCTTCTGATTGTCCTGAATGATGTAAATGGAAATGGTCTTTATTTGATCCATCTTCTGTACTCAGGCTCGAGTGCCTGTATTGTAGCTTAATCTTTTCTGTATACCAAGCTAACTGACTGACTTATCTAACGGTATCACAAGTATATTTTCAAAACCCTGTAATGCTTTACAAACCTCTTTAGCCATGCTAACCCTGGTTTTCAGGCGTGGTCTTAATCTAACATTAAGGAACATTCTGTAGCTGACAAGGTAGTGTCTTTCCCTTGAGAAAAGAACATTCTGTGTTGCTATATTTTGTGCATATTCCATGCTTATCTTTCCTTTCTAATAAACTGTCTTTCTCTGAAACTGAATGCATGCATGTCTGATTCCATATTTCAGGCCTTATTTTAACTAAATGTGCTATAGTGAATTTACTGAGAATCTGCATAATGCCTAATAACTACTTTAAAATAGAGGTCCCTATTCCAACATTTGTCCCTGAGGTCCCTGACAAAAGTCTACAGGGACCTACTTTTGAATTTACCTTACATCTGTATTGCTAACTACTATATACAGCTTTATGCTATCTGACTCCTAACTTGAAAATAAATTTTCTTTATTTGGTAAATAACCCTGCAATTTTAATTTTGACCACTAGGTGTCACTTGAGCATTTATGGGCTGTTTGGATTGAAGTATCTTAACTTTATGATTTAATTATAACTAGGCAGTTGTGTTTCTTTATCTGGTGAATAAACTTGCAATTTTAACTTTTATCACTAGGGTTGAAGTCTGTTAACTTTATGATTTAATTTCCATATTACTTAGATTCATAGTCTTTAAATTATTTAAGTCTAGGTTCGTATGTATGAGTGATATGTTCAAAACCTGTATATTATTCTGAAAATGAGTGCCTTTTAATTCTGTGGCTTTTAAAGCTGATTAGCCTGTCTTTGCAAATCTTTATTTAAGTTGGACAGAGAACAAGCGGTTAGCCCTGCCTATTTTTCTTCAGTATCTCTGTATGCTGTAATGGTAGAGTTGCACAGTTTATTGCCTATGTTTTTTACCTTATGAATTGGTGCCTTAGTGTACTATGATGTGTCTGTCTTATAGCAAGTAAAACATTTTCCTGTTCATAGATTTAAATCTTTAAATAATGTACTCTTTCTTTTTATTGTATAGCCTATCAAGCATGATGGCTGTTTTCTAAAGACTAATTGAATTTGGCACTAAAGCGATAACTGGTCTTGAAGTAGAATTACCAAATACTGTAACTTGTGTCTACAAATTTTATTTAGATTTGCTCTACAGCAACTTCTGCCCATGCTGGGCAAGAATGCTTAGCTTGTGACTTTAGACCTAAAAGAGGCATACCTGCATGTCCCAATCAGACAAACATGCAGAAGATACCTCAGATTCAAAGCTGGCTCAATGCACTACCAATTCTCTGCACTGCTCTTTGGCTTATTTACTCCGCCCAGGGTCTTCACAAAGTGCCTGGCACCAGTAATTGCATTCTGCAGACAGAGGAATACAAATCTATCCTTACTTGGACAACTGCCTCATTCAAGCAGAGAACAAGGACATCCTACTACAGCATCTGGCGTTTGTAAAGAGATTTCTAACAGGCCAAGGGCACACAGTCAACGAAAAGAAATCAAAACTAGTACCCACTCAAGAGATAATATTCCGGGGTGCAAGCTTAAATACAACTGCCCAGATGGCTTATCTCATGCCAGACAAACAAAGGCAACTGACTAACTATTTCATCCTGTTGGCAACAAAGGCCCAGTTATCTGCAAAAAAAATTTTGCAGGCTTTGGGCTTCATGGCATCCTGCATTCTACTAATTCCATATGCGAGACTGCATATGAGGAAACTTCAGTGGTACCTAAAAAGAGTTTGGACTCAACATTGCCACAGCCTGGAAACAATAATTACCCTCATTCCCTGCCTGCAACAGGAGTTTCGTTGGTGGGCGAAGGCTTGTCACCAGAACAAGGGACAGCCATTCACTTTACCGCCAGCCAGGCAGATGTTAACGGATGCATCAGATTATGCCTGGGGGGCCCACATGACAGGAAGATGTATTCAAGGCACATGGTCCGCAAACCAAATGCATCTACATATCAATCAAAAAGAGATGCTAACTGTTCAGAATGCCCTGACAGCCTTCAAGGACCTACTTCATCCGGGACAACTGATAAAGACAGACAACACCATGGTCATGTGGTATATAAACAAGCAGGGAGGCACTCATTCTTACCCCCTTTGCAGACTAGCCATGACTTTGTGGGACACAGCATTGACTTACCAAGTACATCTGCAGGCACAATTCCTGCCAGGAAAGATAAATACTCTGGCAGACGAACTAAGCAGAAACCTCATAGATCCCCACGAGTGAAAATTGGATCCACAAGTCTTCAGCATTATAACAAGGAAATGGGGATGCCCGGATATAGATCTATTTGCCTCTCCTCACAACTACCAACTAAAAAGATTCTGCACAAGGACTTATCTCAGACAAGCATGGAAAGTGGACGCCCTATTTTACAGCTGGAAAAGCTTAGCAGTATATGCCTTTCCTCCACTGCCTGTCCTCCCCAAGGTACTCCTAAAGGTCAGACAAAAGAAGCCAAAGATGATACTGATTGCCCCAGACTGGCCCCGCCAGCACTAGTATCCAATCCTAAGGAACTTGTCTCAATGCCCAGCTTGGACCCTCAGATACCTCATCTACTATCCCAACAAAACAATCAGATCCTGCACGGCCAACTAAAGACCTTAAATCTGGCAGCATGGCGGATAATGTAGTGATACAAAACATGCTTCTCAGTAACGCTGTAATGGATGTCATTTCGGAGGCCAGAAGTCCTAGTACCAGAAAATCCTACGCTGGAAAATGGAAGAGATTCTGTGCTTGGAGCCAAGCACAAGGAATTGACACAGCTGTACCAAATATTCCTCAGATTTTGCAATACTTAACTGAGATGCTGGACAAAGGCCTATCCTTTTCATCAATTAAAATTCATGCCTCTGCCATTTCAGCTCATTACAATACACAGCCACCAATCTCTTATCATCCCTTGTTAAGGCAGTACCTCAGAGGAGCCAAAAACTTAAGGCCTCCAAGGAGATTACCAATACCTGCATGGGACCTCAATTATGTTTTGGAAAAACTCACCCTGCCTCCTTTTGAGCCAGCCGCTACAGCTGATATAAAATTTTTATCTTGGAAAACAGCTCTGCTCCTAGCAATAACCTCTGCAAAACGAGTCTCAGAGCTACAGGCACTCCTGGCTGTGGAACCTTTTATCATTTTTTATACAGAAAGGGTTTCTCTGAGGATAAACCTGACATTTATGCCTAAGGTAGTGTCCAGTGTGGCCCTTAACCAAACTATTCATCTGCCTACTTTTTATCCAATCCACAGAATAAGGGGGAGAGAATTCCGCATTCTTTGGACATACACAGATAGCTACGCTTCTACTTGAAAAGAACCAAAGCTTTCAGAAAGACAGAGCAACTACTAGTGGCAGGATCACAAGGAAAGGCTATGTCAAAGCAGACTATTTCGAAGTGGATAGGCCACTGCATTCGTTTCTGCTATTCACATCATGGCAAGCCAGTGCCTAAGGGCATTAGGCCACATTCAACCAGAGCAGCAGCCACTTCAGCAGCCTTCCTCAGGGGAGTACCAACCAAAGACATTTTAGAGGCTGCTACCTGGAGTTCAGTGCACACCTTTACAAAGCACTATCATTTACCACTCTACTCTAAATCCAGGGCAGGCTTTGCCACTGCAGTTCAGCAGGGCCTCATAGCCGCTCCTAATGCTATTTAGCTCCAGCCTCCCAACCATAGCTTTGGGATTCAACCCAAGTGTAATGACTGCAACAGTGAAACACAAAGAACATAGTACAGTTGTGTACACTTACCATAAATGTAGATGTTCGAGTGTATTCACTGTTGCAGTCCAGGTTACCCACCCACCATCCCCCATATTTTTGCTGCAACATATCTGCACTTCTCTAATCTATACAACCTATGTGGTGTATTTGCTTGTAGATGAAGGTATTATATATTTTGGTGCATGCATGTTTTATTGGCATATTTTTAGCCTACCCTTTTGGGGGCACCTGACATCTGGGGCAAGAAAAACTGAAGAAAATGGTGTCTACTGCATCTTTTATACCCCTGGCGCACTGACGTCAGGGAAGAGGCAACAGCAACCGACGCCAGACCTAGACTTTGGAATTCAGGCCGACTGAGGGTAGCCTGTCAGCAGGATAACCCAAGTGTAATGACTGCAGCAGTGAATACACTCGAACATCTACATTTATGGTAAGTGTACACAACTGAACTTTCTCTTCCTGCCTAGAACACTGGCTTAACACAAATCCTCCTTTACCATCACCTCCCTTAACAATACCATCTTAAAACCCGAATCCCATACCAATTTACTTGGCACCATAATTGATAATGAACTAAAATTCAGCATACACATCCAACATTGTATTTAAAAAAAAAAAAGAAAAGAAAAAAAACAGAAACTTGGTCTTAGTCGAAATAGAAATTCCTTACACCTTCCTCAAAGCTCTGTCTCTCTCTCTCTCTGTCACTCCACTTACCATGCCTTCTGTATGCAGCCCCTGTCCTCACAAATATTCAGTCTTCACTTTTATCCAGACTTGAGCAGACATACAGTTAAACTGCTAGGTTTGAGGAAAATGTATATATTTATTTTGACATTTGGAAAAGCTACAAATACAAGTTACAAAGAAATGGCATAACATTGTAGCAGCAAGTATACATTGTATAAAAGAAGCTGAAGTATAGTTAACAATGAGACAATATAGAATAATTATATAAGCTCCAAAATACAGTTGCAAAGAAAAGTGAGACATAACAACTATACAGAACAAACATCAATTACAGAAGGTATATACAGAATATTTTCAGGGTTTTTTGTTTTTGTCACAGACAGTCCAAGAATAGGGTTAATCTGCTAAGCTGCTAAAGCAGTCCAAATAGCTCATGGTGGATTAAGTGTAGAACTAAGCAATATAATAGGAAGTGTGAAAATTGGTGGGTGAATAATTAAGAGGAATATTAGGTAGTTTCTAGTGAAAGTAATACAATCCTGGTGTTTTAGGCCAGTTGTTGCAGGAACATGATTAATTATCAAGGTAATGGGACTTTAGTATAATTTTGAAAGCTGTGATGGAGTTTGAGTAATAGAAGCGGGTAGAGCATTCCAAAGTTTGTCAATAGAGAAGGAATAAAGGCTTAGTCCTGCACGTTTGTTGGGTTTTGATACGCTTAAGACCGGAGATGTGTTTGGGTATATGTTTGTAGCATGGTCTGAAGAGAGGGGCACTAATTAGGCTTATACAGTAGTTTGTGGGTGAGTATTAGTTGAGAATATTGTAGATAGTTGGAGAATTTGAGCAAGTTTAAACATTTTAAGGCTTGGCAGTGGTGTGTTCAGATTGGCATATTGGTGGCAAATTTCACTATTTTGTAGTAGCCAGACTGTAATTTGTTCTCAAGTTGTGTGTAGGTTAGTGAAAATGGGGCTACCATAGAGGAGAGTAGGGAGGAGTAGACTGTTAGCCAATTTTATCCTGGCGGGCATATGAATAGTCTGTGCCTGTACAGCTTACCAAGTTTGAAGTGGGCATTCTTGATTGTATTGCGAATAAGATTTTCAAAGGAGAGTTTGTCATCAAGTATAATATTCAGAAGTTTTGATGATTTTACTAGCTCAATTTCAGTATTGTTATATGAGAAAATCTTTAAATCTGGAGTTAGAGGTTTTGATGAAATATGAAGAGTTTAGATTTGTTTAGACAGAGTAGAAGTTATGCATCATTTAGACAGGATTCAACAGAAGTAAAGGCTTTTTGTGTTTAGAAGTTGGAGATCTGACAGGTTGTTGGCAGGGGTGATTGCTGTTGAATCGTCAGCGTATTGAATGAGAGTACTAAGATGGAATGCTTTATGTAGGTTGTTAATGAATATGTTAAATAGTAGTAGGCCAAGAATGGACCCTTGGGGAACTCCAGTTTTGGTTATGAGATATCCAGATTGCTTGTTTTGCTATTTGACTGTTTCCGTCAGAAAGGTAGTTGGAAAACCAGGCTAATGCATGTGGTGAACAGTTTAGGGAATCAAGTTGCAATAATAGTTTAGGGTGTGATACTGTATTGAAAGCCTTAGATAGGTCCAGTAAAATAACTGAAATTAGTAGACCAGCATCTAAGGCTGTGTTAATGGTATTGGAGAAAGACAGTAAGGCTGTGGTTGTGCTGTGGGCAGGGTGAAAGCTATGTTGGGTGGGGGCAAGTAGGTTATTGTTGGTGCGATACTTTAACAACTGAGTATGAATACACTTCTCTAGAATTTTAGATAAAGGAGAGAGTATAGAGATGGGCCAGTAATTAGAGACATCATTGATGTTACCACCTTTATGTCATCATCTTCTTTCGGCTGTTCCCGTTAGGGGTCGCCACAGCAGATCACCTGTTTCCATTTCTTCCTGTCCTCTGCATCTTGCTCTGTCACACCAACCACCTGCATGTCCTCTCTCACCACATCTATAAACCTTATCTTAGGCCTTCCTCTTTTCCTGTTACCTGGCAGCTTCATCTTTAGCATCTTTTTCCCAATATAGTCAGCATCCCTCCTCAGCACATGTCCAAACCAACATAATCATGCCTCTCTGGCTTTGTCTCCAAGCCTTCCAACCTGGGCTGACCCTCTAATATACTTAATCTGAAGTGGGTATCTTCATTTGTCTGCAACCTTTGGGATACGGATCCGATCCGGCAACTTCTACCACAGCATAGATCTGAGCTCCTAGCTCCTCCCTTTACCCATAATCCCCTGCCAACCCTGACTGACCTCAGATCTAGTTTGCCGCGCTTCAAGCTACAAGCTGGATTTTCCAGCTCCTGCTACTTTGTGGATTTGTGAGAAAGAAATTTTCTATTTTATTCCCCTTTTTCTTAGTGTGACTGAGAGCGATTGTTTAGGTACCCCATAGCCCTTTTATCTCTCTCAATTTAATTTAATTTAATTTGTGATTATTTTTCCTCCTCCCTGCCCTCGCTGGTCGTAGTTTGTGTTTGTGGTGTGTGTAGGGGCCTAGTGAGTGTGTTTTCTGTGCTACTATGTCGGAGGCCCCTAAAGCCATCTTTTCAAAGTGCACCGAGTGTGGCCATAAGCTTTCACCGGCGGATGGCCACACCCGGTCCGTTAGGTGCCTTGGGGTTGAACACCTCTCCTCGGGATGCGCGATTTGCACGGCGTTCAACCCCAGGGCACTTAAGGACCGGAGGTCGAAGCTGATTCTGGCGGGCCTTTTGCCCCCAGATTCGGCTTCGGCCTCCGGTGCTTCTGTGGCCGCTACCCAGCCCTCGGTGGCAGCCACCCCTGCCTCCCTCCCTCCGGTCGGGACTTAACCTCCCGCTTCGACTCCGGAGGAGAGGGAGGCCGGGAAAGCCAAACGGAGAGAGAAGCACCATAAGCGGTGGGCTGAGGACTCTTCCTCGGCCCCGCCTGCCAAACGAGCTTCTCCCTCCAGAGCTTCTGGATCGCCTCCTCCACTGTTCCGTTCCCCTTGCTTCTCACCGGGACCCGAGGAGGAGGGGTCCCGGTCCATGTCAAGGTCATTGAGGCGGCACTCTAGGTCTGCCTCGGTGGCCTCTTCGAGGTCCACTTTTAGCATGTCAGATGCAGACATGGACCGGATGATGAGGAGGTTCATCTAAGCCCAGCTGCAGATGGGAGTGCTCTTGCCCCTCCCCCCCCTCTGGGGGGGAGCTCGACCTCATTTTTTGCTCCAATCGCTCCTTCTCTGACCCGCTTTCCGGGTTCGAGCGTTCGGAGCCGAGCCGCATTGGATCCGGGGGTGGGTCGGAGCCGACAGTACTGGGTACTTCGGCTCCGACTGGTCCCTCGAGCTTGTCTGATCCGACCTCTCGGAGCCGTGGGCTGAGCTTCGGATCCAAGGGATTCGGTGTGACTTAGGCTTCGTCCCGGTCGGAGCACACGGGTCCTTCGGATCCGATGGTCTCGGCCCCCGGATCCGATGGTCTCGGCCCCAGGTCCAGTCCCCACTTCGGATCCGAGTGGGAGTCAACTCTCGGATCCTATTGAGGGCGGCTCCCCCTCAGCTTTCGCTGTGGTGGAGAGGGCACTGTTGAGTGCATCCGGGCCTCCGGTCCTGGCTTCGGCTCCCCCCTGCACGCCCTCTCAGCTGGTTCAGGCTTCCATCACCCGGCCTTCGAGGCAGCCTGCTTCAGCGCCTCTGGGTGTTCCTTCGGAGCATGACATTGCTGTTGAGACCCCCGAGGAGGTTCCTCACAAAGCTAAGTGTAAGAGGAGGCACGTGGACTCCCCTGAGTCCCTTACGTAAGATACAGACTTAGATGAAGGGGAAGGCTCCCCAGGGTCACCCCCCGAGGATGTCTCCTTTGGAGACATCATGGAAATGCGCAGGATTAGGGGAGGGTGGTCTGCCCCCAAGGCTTCCTCCGATGAGTCCGTATTCCTAGAGGTGTTCAAAGCAGGGCCATCTACCTCTTGGGTGTCCCCTCCCCCCGATCCCCTGGTGGACCTTATCTCCACCAGGGCTTGGAAGGAGCCGGACACTGTAGAGCCAGTCCCCAAGCGCCCAGATAGGATCCTGAGTCTCCCTGCAGAAAGAACCCACTGGAGCAGAGGTCCCCCCCGTGGATGCCATGTTGGTGGCGGCGGCCACCAAGAGGGAGTTGGCTCAGGAGAGCTCCGCGGTCCACCCACCGAGCAAGGAGTCTCTGGCGATGGACTGCCTTGGGAATCGGGCCTTCAGTTCAGCAACCTTCTCGATGAGGGCGCCTAACTATATGGCACACGTCATCCGGATGCAGTGAGATCTAATAAAAGAATACGCTGCTCCCCCCCCAGAGTCCATGTCTGAAGGGGACAAACAGCTGTACTCCTCCCAAATGTCCACTCTACGTTCCATTTCTAACACCTCTATGCGGCTCTTGTCTCACGCCACTGAAGGAGCTGCTAGAGCTGGCGGAGCCGGCGTGGTAATGAGGCGCCAAGCCTGGCTCCGACATTGTGACTTCTCGGAACTATTTAAGGCGTCATTCGCGAATGCCCCCTTTGATGGTTCTGCACTGTTTGGCAAAATCGTTTGCGACACTTTAGTCCAAAGCGAGAAAGACGGGAAGACGTCTGCCGTCGGAGTCCGCTTCTCTGCTCCCCAGAGGTCCTTTTCCAAGAACCAAAAGGGTCAGAAGAAAATGTGGTTCCGGAAATCACATCAGTCCCAGTCTGCTCCGGACAACCAGTCCTCTCGTGGCAGAGGGGGACAGGGAGGATGCCGCCCTAGAGGCATAGGGGGTCCCAGACATTTTGGGTCCAGGGAACCCTTCTCTGAGAGGCCCACGCAGAACCCCTGAGGGGTTGCCCGGCTGCTCCACTCTGGAGGCAGTCGAGGGGCGTTTTTCAAGGCACCTAGCAATGTGGGAGTCCATAACAACAGATCGCTGGGTGCTTCGCATCATATCCAGAGGTTACCAAATTCCCTTTATTGTAACCCCCAAAACCAGAAGCCTCCACGACGTACCACCCAATCAGAGGGAGGCGGCTGCTACAGAAATTCAGCAGCTTTTACAAAAAAGAGCCATCCAGCCCGTCCCCCCAGATCAGCTCGGATCAGGGTTTTACTCCAGGTTCTTTCTGGTGCCAAAAAAGACGGGGGACTTGAGGTCCATCCTCGACCTCTCTCTCTTGAACCTGGCAGTACCCAAAGAAAAGTTCCGGATGGTCACGCTGCAATCTATTCTCCCCCTGTTACGGGAGAACGACTGGATGTGCTCGATAGACCTCAAGGATGCGTACTATCACATTCTTGTGGACAGACGCTCCAAGAGGTTCCTCCGCTTCCGGCTGGGAGCCAGTCACTTTCAGTTCAGGGCCCTCCCCTTCGGTCTCACCTCAGCCCCCAGGGTGTTCACCAAAGTCTTGGCGGTTATAGCGGCCCACCTGAGGCTTCAGGGAATTCAGGTCTTTCCGTACCTGGACGACTGGCTCCTCATCGCCCCAACAAGGCATCTGCTCTGTTCAGGCAGGGATTAATTCCTCAATCTTGCTCCATGCCAAATCCTCTCTGGCTCCTACACAGGTAATAGATTTCATAGGGGCAAGATTGGATTCCAGACTAATGCTTGATTTCCTGACTCCAGATCGGCTTCAGAACCTGAGGTTGCATGTTTAGGCCATTCTCCAACTTCTTGCTCCACCGACGGAATTGATCCTGAGGGCTCTAGGGTCCATGGCGGCAGCAATTTCTCTGCTGCCCTTAGCCCGTCTAAATATGAGGGTCCTGCAGTGGACCCTCCAGGTGCAATGGTCCCTGTCTCGCAACCAACAACCATACGCTCCGCAAGGATGGCGTGCAGGGTCAAACCAACAATGTAAACCACCAACGACCAGCAAAAACGATAGTGAACACTCAGTAATGAAGAAATAATGATTATTTATTTATAATTCCTTCAAATCCAGACCGGTTTCGGCTATTCAGCCTTTATCAATGAATACAATAAAGTTTTTTTGAATGAAATGTAGCAGCCTGCATTTATACTAGCCTCTAATTACCTGGAAGCAGTATTACAGCACCACCCAGTGGCTGGAGTATCAAAGTGCATATTCCTTCTTGATTAAAGCATATGACCAGTGACATAAAAATGCCAGAGGTGCAGATATTAAGTTATGTTTTTAAGGATAAAAATCAAAGCTCTGGAAGTAAGCCATCATATGAACATACATATTACAAGGTAATAGACCAATACCATAGTCAATATTTATGAATGCATATCATAGTATTAAAAAGCATAAAATATATACCACTAGTACATATATATTTTGAAGGGTGATAACCACATGTTCAAAAGAACTAAATAATAATGAACCAAGTACTGATCATATAATATAGTACAAATAAGGCCAAAAGAATATAGTGGCCTCATTTTCAGCTATATTATAGATTATAATGAATAGAAATAATATGCTTGTAGAGAATTCAACATTGTAATTGTACAATACTCAATGTTTGAAGCCATCATACCAGATACGAATACCAAACCGTACATATACATGTTCGTATCCTGAACAATTTTTTATCATGAATGATTCGTACTGATTCTTGATCTATATAAATGTTTGATGTTGTGACCATGATTATGAAATCCTCCAGTCAGTACGAACCATTCAATGGTGGTTAGGCCTACCAACGCTCATATTATACTCTATAAAGCATATGCTTTAATCAAGAAGGAATATGCACTTTGATACTCCAGCCACTGGGTGGTGCTGTAATACTGCTTCCAGGTAATTAGTGGCTAGTATAAATGCAGGCTGCTACATTTCATTCAAAAAAACTTTATTGTATTCATTGATAAAGGCTGAATAGCCGAAACCGGTCTGGATTTGGAGGAATTCTAAATAATCATTATTTCTTCATTACTGCGTGTTCACTATCATTTTTGCTGGTCATTGGTGGTTTACCCTGTCTCGCAACCCCCTGTCTCATCCCATTCCCCTAAGCAGGGCTTGCAGAGGATCGCTTGTGTGGTGGCTCCAGTCCCCGAGCCTTCACACGGGACGACCATTCTCAGTGCCTCCTCCCGTCGCCACAGTGACCACGGACGCCTCTCGTCTGGGGTGGGGGGAGGGGCACTATTCAGGCAGAACAGTCCAAGGCACGTGGAACGACATAGAGACCTCCTTGCATATCAATGTCCTAGAGATGATGGCGGTGCTTTTGACGTTGCAGGCACTTCACGGCCTTCTTCCGATTGGGACGATTGCGGTACAAACGGAAAACATGTCAGTTGTCTGGTACGTCAAGAAACAGGGGGGAACCAGGTCTTATCCTCTTTGTCACGAGGCCATGAGAGTGTGAGAATGGGCGATATCCACCAACCGCTTTCTCATTGCAACGCACATTCCAGGACGGTCCAACATCCTAGCAGACAGGCTCCGTCGTTCAATTGTGACCCCATACGAATGGTCTCTCAATCCTCTAGTAGCGGAGCAAATATTTGCCCAATGGCGGCAACCCTGTTGCGATCTTTTTGCCTCTCTCTCAAATACCAAATGCAACAGTTACTTTGCTCTAATCCCCCCTCAGGGGGAGTCCCCGAGAGACTCTCTAGTACATGCTTGGCCTCCCGGTCTCCTTTACGCTTACCCTCCATTGCCCATGATGCTGAAACTCTTACAGAAAGCCAGTTGGTTGGGGAGCAAAATGATCCTCATTGCCCCATTCTGGCCTCGTCAGACGTGGTTCCCGTACCTGTGGTCTCACCTGATTCATCCACCCTGGATTCTGGATCCCCTCCCGGATCTCATTACTCACCCTCTGGGTCTTCCGACCCCCAACCTGGTCAACTTCAAGCTGACGGCTTGGTTGCTCCAGTTCCACTCCTGATAAGGACTCCCGGAATCTCCTCACCAGTCAAAGCCATTCTAGTAGCAGCACACAAACCGTCCACCAGAAGGGTCTATTGGAGTAAGTGGAAACATTTCTCCATCTGGGCGGAGCACCGTCACTTAGATCCTTTCACGGCGCCTCTTATGTCGGTTTTGGATTTTCTAACTACCCTTTTTCATCAGGGGGCTAGCTGCTCTACAGTCAAGGTACAACTAGCAGCGATTTCGCAGTATCATGTAGGGCATGAATCGGGCCCTCTAATTACCTCCAAGCTCTGTAAAGCTTTCCTCAAGGGTACCTTCCTTCTCAGACTTCCGGTCAGGTAGGTAGTACCCCCATGGGATTTATCTTTGGTTCTACAGGCCTTGACAAGCCCCCCTTTCGAGCCAGCGGCTATGGTTGATCTTAAATACCTCTCTTGGAAGACGGCCTTCCTGGTGGCCATTACTTCAGCTAAAAAGGTCTCTGAGCTTCAGGCTCTCTGTGTCAAACTGCCATATTTGGTCTTCCATCAGGATAGAGTTTACCTCAGGATCTGTCCGTCCTTTCTGCCTAAGGTATATTCGGAAGCTAATATTAATCTATTAATCTTCCCGTGTTCTTTCCCAACTATCAGAACAAAGGAGAGTACAAACTGCATTCTTTGGATGTGCACAGACAATTATGCTTTTATATTCATCGAACTGCTGGTCATAGGCAATCTGACCAGTTGTTTGTCTCCTTTGCCAAAACCAATTTAGGCAAGTCAATTTCTAAAGTTACCCTGTCACGGTGGATAGCTAGTTGTATCCTCTTGGCATATCAGAGTTCGGGAAGGCCTGCACCTCAGGGAGTCCGCGCTCATTCTACTAGGGCCATCGCTACTTCGGCGGCTTTTAGATCTAGGGTCCCCTTGGATGATATTTGTTCCGCAGCCACTTGGGCTTCATCTCATACCTTTATCAGCCATTACAAATTGGATGTTGTCTCAAGAGGTAGGGCGTCCTTTGGCTCTGCAGTGCTCCGGAATATTCTTCCATAACGGCCACCCAGGATTCAGGTAGCTGGGGACACTGTCCCAAAGGTTGCTGACAAATGAAGTGCCTACTTCAGATTAAGAAGTTATGTACTCACCATAACGTTCCATCTGAGTAGGTATCTTCTTTTGTCTGCAACCATCCCCCCCTCCTTCCCCCTGACCTATATGATTCTGTTTAGGATCTGTCTTAGATAAGCCCCTTCCGGGGCACAGTAACAGTTGTTATATCGGGCAAACTTGATCTGAGGTCAGTCAGGGTTGGCAGAGGATTAAGGGTAAAGGGAGGAGCTAGGAGCTCGGATCTATGCTGTGGTAGAAGTTCCTGGCTCGGATCCGAGATTGGAGCCGTATCCCAAAGGTTGCAGACAAATGAAGATACTTACTCAGATGGAACGTTATGGTGAGTACATAACTTCTTATTCCTAATCCTGTCCACCCTCGTCACACCCAGTGCAAATCTTAACATCTTTAATTCTGCCACATCCAGCTCAAACTCCTGCCTTTTTGTCAATGCCACTGTCTCCAACCCATATAACATAGCTGGTCTCACTACCCTCTTATAGACCTTCCCTTTCACTCTTACAGGTACTCATCTGTCACAAATCACTCCTGACACTCTTCTCCTCCCACTCCATCCTGCCTGTACTCTCTTCTTCACCTCTCTTCCACACTCACCGTTACTCTGAACTATTGACCTCAAGTATTTAAACTCATCCACCTTTGCCACCTCTACTACTTGCATCCTCACCATTCCTCTATCCTCCCTCTCATTCACACACATATATTCTGTCAAAAATCACATCTGTAGTGATCTTTCCTGGCATGAAACCATACTGCTGATCACTAATCATCACGTCCCTTCTTAACCTTGTTTCCACTACTCCTTCCCATAACTTCATGCTGTGACTGATCAGTTTAATCCCTCTGTAGTTACTACAGCTCTGCACATCTCCCTTATTCTTAAAAATCGGTACCAAAACACTTTTTCTCCATTCCTCAGGCATCCTCTCACTTTCCAAGATTTCATTAAGCAATCTGGTTAAAAACTCCACTGCCATTTCACCTAAACAACTCCATGCTTCCACAGGTATGTCATCTGGGCCAACAGCCTTTCCATTCTTCATTCTCTTCATAGCTATCCTTACTTCTTCCTTGCTAATCCATTGTACTTCATGATTTACTATCCCTACATCATCCAACCTTCTCTCCCTCTCATTCTCTTTATTCATCAACCCCTCAAAGTACTCTTTCCATCTCCTCAACACACTCTCCACACTTGTGAGTATGTTTCCCTCATTATCCTTTATCTCCTTTACCTGCTGCACATCTTTCCTAGCTCGGTCCCTCTGTCTAGCCAATTGGTACAGGTCCTTTTCTCCCTCCTTAGTGTCCATCCTTTCATACAACTCTTCATATGCCTTATCCTTATCCTTCACCACCTCTCTCTTTGGCATGTACCTCATCTCCTTATACTCCTGTCTACTTTCTTCATCTCTCTGACAATCCCACTTCTTCTTTGCCAACCTCTTTCTCTGTATACTCTCCTGTACTTCCTCATTCCACTACCAGGTCTCCTTGTCGTCCTTCCTCTGTCCTGTTACTGTCCTTTGTCTGATGTTACCACCTTTATGTAAAGGTGTTATAATGGTGTTTTTCTAGAGTTGAGGGATGTGTGATTCAGAGATGGAACAATTGAGAGTGCTGACAGGGTATGCAATAGCATCTGCAGAGAGTTTTAGGTATTCTACTGGAAGTCTATCCGCAGAGAGGGTACATGGTTTTAGTTTAGTTGGCAGTTTATGCACCAGAGTGTTGAGCACAGGTTGTATTGTAAATGTTGGTGAAGGTGGACTGTAGTTTGTTGTCATTTACGGGGGGGAGGTGTGCGTTAGCCTTAAGAAAGGAGATATCTGTGTTGTTTAATAAACTATTAAAGTTTGAGTAGAGAAATCATTGATGAGTTTTTGAATGGTTTCAATGGAGTGAGTATTAAAGGCTTGGGCAATTTCATGTGGGTCTTTTTCAGGAGATGGTGTGGGATTTTGCTGAATACCTGGATTGAGGAGTGAGGAAATAGATTTCCAAATTTTTTTTTTTTTTGGGTGGGGGGGACTTAGTTGAGTGGGGAAGTAATTTTTCTTGTTAGTAATAACTAGTTTTTTCACACTTTAAGTTGTTTGTATTTCATGTCATTTTTGGGGGTTCTGTTTTTATGCCATTCATTCTGGGCTTTATCCCTGGTAATGAAAATCTGTGTAGTATGTTTTGTAAGCCATGGGCCATGGTAATACGTTATTTATTTAGTTCATATGGGGGGCAAGGCTGTTGAGTGTAGTAAGGAAGGACATTGTTGAAGTAATTTACAGCGTTATCCAGAAGAAGAGTTTCAGTTGGGTGCCAACTGTGAGCTTCTAAAGTATCTATAAGAGCCCTTTGACTGAAATGGGCAAGACTTCTAGAAGTTCTGTACAGATGGGATTTTGTAGTTTTCATCTGGGTTCTATGGGTGAAGGCAGGTGAGTGGTCACTTGAGATATTAGGGAGGGTTCCTGTATGGGCATATTTGTGAGGGTGTGTGACTAGTATTCAGTCAGGGTTGATTTAGTTTGTTTACTATATGTGTTGGGACTGTTGTAGGTTGGGTAAAGTTGAATAAGTTTATACTATTTGATGGGTAGTTAGAGATGACAGATTGCCAATCTATGTTAGTATCACCCGGAATGATGGTTTAATTTGCAGTGTTCTGGGTTGTCCAGGATAGAAAATCTTCTAGAATAGGTATATTTTGACCTGGGGGAATGTAAAGTATGATAACACACATTTTATTTTCTTTTGTTGATATGGAGTATAGCTGGTAGGAGTTCTTTGTTTTCAAAGGCAGGAACAGGTTTGGAAAATGTAGTGATAATTAAGGAGTCACTATAAATTAGTGCAACACCTCCATCTTTTTTGTAGAGACAGTCATTTCTAAATATGTTGTATCCTGGAGGGATTATTTCAGTTTCAGATATGTGGTTTTAACCAGGTTTCTGTAAGTGCCACAATATCTGGGGAGTAATGGTGAAAGCCAGGCATGGAATTCGGTGATTTTGTTAGATACTTCAAACGTTTACTGTAGTGATAAATAAGTTTTGGGTATTTGATGTTTGAAAGTGGGATGGAGAATTAGCTGGTCCAGGACTTGGATGAATGTCACCACACTGGGAAAGAACCTGAGCATGAGTTGTTTGTATTGTGAAATATAGAGTTGGAAGGTGAGGCCTATGAAGGGGATTAAGACTTAAGTTTTAGTGTGGAGCTAACCGTTGTGTACTTTAGTTTTCTTGGGAGAAAAGTATAGTAGTTAAAGATGGAGAGATGTTGGAGAAGCTGTTACAACTAGTGTGAGGTTGTGTGGATAGGGTGGGAGATCTTGGAAAGGAAGTATAAATGTGGGGGATGGAAGTGGAGGAAGATAGTAGGTAAAGGATAGTAATCAATGAGAATGAGAGGATGCTGTGTCTTATGCTGAAGGACATTGTTGCATATAATGGAGGTATAGAAATTAAAATGTGATAAAAGGGGGTTAATCAATGAAAGATAGGAGATGGGGCACGAGTGTATACTAGATGTATGGGAGGATGTTAGGGTGGAGTTAATTTCTATAGTCATTAGAATGGTAGTAGGGCTGTGATTTTTTTAATAGAGATGGGGGATTGGTGTCTGGCAGTATAAATCCAGTTGAAGTGGGGGGGTGTGGGAATGGGGTAGCTTAGTTGAGCGGAGTGAAGTCAGAGCAAAGCGGATGGCAAACAGAGTTGGTAGAGCCCAATTCCGAAGGCCGTTAAAGTCAAGTAAAACAATCACCAAGGCAAAAAATCAGTTAGGTAAGTGAAAAAGGTAAAGGCGATAAGCAAGAAGACACTCTAGTAAGTAAGCAGAAGATGCAAGTGCTGTACACAAGAAATACACCTAAGTAGGTAAGCAGACGAAGCACCTGAAGTGAAATAGCTGTATATGAGAGAACGAAATAAAAATTTATGCAAATCTCGCTTACAGTTCCTGTCACTGTCTTGCCCTTAAGACACTGCAGTGGCATGAATTGTCCAACCAACTACTACTTCCTCAGTTACATATTACACACTCACTTTTGAACAGTCCCTCTTCCTACCCCCACTATCTCAAACCTAGTTTCTTACTACTCCCCCCCTCTGACACCTTCTCACAACTGACAAACACCTCCTCGACATCTACAAATGTAAAAAGAACATTGGAAAGACACTAAGTACTCAGTAGCTCATGCCTGGAACGCAGTCCCCGTCACTGTAAGAAATATGTTCAATAAATACCTGTTTAAAAGAGAACTAAAACACTATATGCTAAAGACTTGGTCCTGCCCTTGTCAAGCCCCCACATGACCACTATCTTTCTTAATCATCCTCTATTTCTTTCTTGATTTACTACCTCTTGTTTTGTTCTTTATTCCTTTGTCATGTAATCTCATTTTTTTCCCTTCCGTATTAATAATGCAAAAGTCTTTCTAATGTTTATGTACTCATGTGATTTTATACTGAGAATACCTCTCATATAATGCATACTGCTGTCATGGTACTTGTATTACAGAATGCCGTGCTGTGGAGTCCCATCTTATTTATTTATGTTCTTTGCTTGTACTTTGAGCACTGTGTATTTTGTTTTTTAATCTTTTGTATGAATTTTTTTTTTATCTTCTGTTGATTTTAAATTGTCTGGAGCTTTTCTCCTCGGTTTCCTCTGAAAATGGGCCTTTGGCTCAGTTGGACTAACCTGGTTAACGGATGTCAAATCATTTTTCTTCTTCAAAAAATAATTTTCATATAGTTATATGTTTATATGTAGATTTTTAGAGAGCGTGTCTGTACTTAGCATAAGTACTGATTTTATGTATATATATATATATATATATATATATATATATATATATATATATATACTAACTATACTTAAATACTGTTTTTTTGCTTTGTTGTATGTTTTTTCTGATGTCTGAGAAACCTACTGATTTCAAAAAAGTGCTGAGTGTGTAGACAACAAAACCCCTATCCAGTGCCCCCACTCCCTTTGTGTCTGTTGTTAGGTGCTTCTCATCTTCAGGATAATTCTACTGTCTATACTGTCTTCAAATCCATAGCCTTGCAAGGCAGGAAAGAAAAATAAATACCCAAAGTCTTGCTTTCCCCTTAGGAAAAAGGTCTGCTGTGTTGTCATCTGAAGTTAGACATTCTTCTACATTTCCTCCAACTGAGAAAAAAAAAGAGGGTGAAAGACCGAACAAAGGAGAAGCATCAAGAGAAATCAGCAGATGAAGAGAGGCAGGAAGAGAAAGAGAAGTCTGGAGAAAGGTCCCCTAATCCATCCAGTCTCCTGGGTCTGCCACCTGAATCTTCAAGGCAGCTGGATCCATCTGCAACCTGGATCTGTACTCCCTCACCAAAAACTACCTTTTCCTCTGGGTTGATAAGCCTCAGGTTGCATTCACCAGTACTTCAGCACAAGATACCTTCAAGATCTACCTTCAAGGCCAGTGTCTTTAGCTTTGTCTTCAAAGCCTGGAAGTTCTAGTAGAACTCTTACCAAGATGAATGGCAAGCAGTTGAGAAAATTCTTGAGGACATGCATTCAGCTGAGGGCCCTCCATACTGTCCCCCGAGGAGGGCTGGGAGCAAGCCCATCAACCCTGTCTCACCTCATTCCATAGACTCCCTTCTCGGAGCTGGCACTTGTAGGTCCAAACCCTTCCAGCGCACCTTCATTAGATCCAGTAGCCATGGAGACTTCAGGTGAGACTTCTTCCCTTACTCTCTTAACTCCTATGTTTTCGGATCAAGACAAGTTTTGTAGCCAAAATATCGAAGTCAGAGCACCAATGGTGTAGTCCTCTGCTCCAGTAGCAATCTGCTTTTGAGGCTGTGGATAGGGCCTTGGCTGCTCCAGAAAGACATATGCATGCAAAGAGTATGGATCCACCTTGACTCCCCATGGATCCTTTGCCTCATTCTTCTCATTCAAGTTGACAGGGACAGCAGAAGCTTCCTGTTAGATTCTGACATGTCTCCATTGGAGCCCCTGAGGCACGTTCTGCAGAAGTGGACTTAGAAAAAGAAGCACTTGGGTTATTCACCTGATTCTGTCATTGAAGACATGTACTTGGATGAAGGAGAAGGGTCCGAAAAGACACCCCTTAGAGGACATCACTTTTGGGGACATACTAGAATTGAAGTGGGGGTGTCCACCGAAGTTCTTATTTCTGATAAGTTCATGATCCTTGAAGCTTTTGGGTCTGGTCTTTCAGCATCCTGGGTGGTCCCACCTTCTGATGCTTTATTAGACCTTATTGTACAGAAGGCTTGGAACGAAAGGAAGGGAAATGTTGGTCCAAAGGCCCAATAGGTGCCATGGTGGTGGCAGCAGCCACAAAGAAAGAACTAGCTAATAGAGAGTCTAGGTCACTGGACAAACTAGGGAAACAGACTTGCACCTGTGCAACCTTTGCATTTTGAGCGCTGAATTACCTTGCACATTTGACACGTTTCCAAAGGGACTTGATTAAGGAGGTTTCAAAGTTTCTTTTGGGTAACTTACCATCGTACGTGCAAAAAACGTCTACCCTGCAATCTGCTTCCAGTGTTGCCATGCGACTGCTATCGAATGCAGCAGATAGCACATCAAAGGCATCCAGTACAGGCATTACATGCATTGCTATGCTTGGATTCAGCTATGCGATTTTGTGGAAAGCTTCAAGGCATTCTTTATAAATGCCCTCCTCAATAGCTCCACTCTGTTTAAACCTATCATAAAATAAACTCTTACCAGGAGCGAACAAGACTGTAAGATCCTATCTAACATAGGAATCCATTTCTCCACTCCATTAAGATCCTTTTCCAAGAATCAAAGGGGAGGTAAGATAATGTGGTTCAAAAAAATCACCTGGTTTTCACCACAACACTCCTGGAGATGGACTTGCCTAAGGCAGAGGTAGAGGAAATTTGAATGGACATCACCCAAGAGGCAGAAGCGGACAGCAGAATCAAGGTTTACATGGCCTCTTCACTGAGAAACCTTTCCAGCTTCCCTGAAAGTTGCCCAACTGCTGCACTCTGGAGCAGTTGGGGAACCCCTTACACCATGTAACTTGACTAACCATAATGTCCAATTCATGGGTGCTAAGCATAATCACCAGAGCCTATACCATACTGTTTGTCTTCCCAAAGAAAAGATGCCACATGATCAGCTGGAATGCTGAGCAACAGAAGTGTTAAAGTTGCTAAACAAGAGTCATCCAACCAGTCCCCCCAGACAGGTTAGAATCTGCAGTCTGTTCCAGGTTCTTTTTAGTTCTAAAGAAAACGGGGGACCTCAGAGCAGTTTTGCATCTCGGATACCTTGACCAATATGTCAAATAGACAACGGTACTGTCCATTCTGCTTCTGTTGAGGATTGGATGTACTCTGGGAATCTCCAGGATGCCGACTACCACATCAAGATTCAAAGGCAGTCCAGGAGATTTCTCCATTCCCAGCTGTTGGATTATCACTACCAATTCAGGACATTGTTGTGCGGTCTCACCACAGCCCCCAGGTGTTCACCAAGATTATGGTAGGGGTAACGGCTCATCTACAACTGCAGGAGATCCATGTCTTCCCATACCTAGATGATTGGATCCTAACTGCTACCACTATAGATCTACTATTGCATCTCCCGACTCTCCTTCTCAGTCTTGCAGACCAATTGGAAATGACAGTCAACCGCAAGAAAAGCAACCTGCCACCCATGCAGGAAATAGAATTTGTAGGATGTCATAGTTCAACAAATTGCAAAACTCCCCATTACAAGAGTCCAATCACTAAGACTCATATTTCTTTCAAGTGATTCAGCATCCCTGACCAAAGTCAAGACTGATTCTCTGTTAGGTCTGATGGCTTCTACCATTACATTAGTCCATTAGCAAGATAGCACATGAGAGTACTGCAGTAGACACTCTCAGTACAATGAACAACAGTGTTCACCTGCCATACAAGAGAATCCATCTTACTTAAATGCAGAAACTATTTAAGTTGGCAGATAACTTCTCCATTCGTAGTAGAGGGCAGACATTTTTGCTCACCTGTCCCCCAGGCCACAGCAACTATGGATGATTCCCTTGATTCCCTTCTACAGTGGTGGGGGGAGGCATTTCGAATGGAAGACTGTTCAAGGGACATGGTCATTAACAGAAGCTAAACTTCACATCACTGTCTCTGTGGTGATAGCAGTCCTCCTAGCATTGCAGGTTTTTCAGGTCTTCTCACCCAAGGGTGTGATTTCCATACAGGCGGACAATAAGTCAGCAGTATGGTATGGTACATCAACAGACAAGGTGGAACACATTCATATCCTCTTTGCCGAGAGGCCATGGAAGTCTGACAGCGATGTCTTCCCATTGCTTTATGGTAGCAATGCAAATTCCTGGGATGTAGGTTATACTAGTGGACAGGTTGAGCAGATGTATCCTGTTACCTCACATGTGGTCTCTCAAATGGTGACAACACATATCTTCAACCACTAGGGCCAGCCTTGCGACAGCCTCTTTGCCTCTTACCTAAACATCAAATGCAGCAGTTACTTTTCTCTCATTCTTCCACAGTGACCATCACCAAGAGATGCTTCAGTCCACATTTGAATCCTAGGTTCCTATATGCTTTTCCATTGATACCTCTTTTAACAAAATTCATTCAAAAGGCTGTAAGGTGCAAGAACAAGGTGATCTTTGCCCTATTCTGGCACTGGTAGGTATGATTGATTCCCCTTCCTTTGGCCTCAATTACTGTGCCCACAGTGGGTGCTGAATCCCACCCTAGATCTACTGAGTCACCTGTCTGGGATACCGCTACCAGACCTTAAGACAAAATTAACTCTAAGGTTAACATTAGCCACTGATGCCTGGTTTTCCTCTCCAGTAGTCCATGTGCAATCTTCTTCTCTGAAGGACTTTTTAAGAAAGACTTAAAAGTGGAAAGGTTTTGTATTTGGGCATCCTCCAAAAGGTTTGGATCCTTTCTCAGCCCCCGTCCCATAGGTATTTTTTCTGAACCTTTTCAATAGGGTTCCAGTTACACTACTCTAAAAGTTCAGATGGCTGCCATTTCATATTTTCACATGGGAGATAATTGTTCGTCTATTGCTAAACTAACTAAGAATAGCTCAAGTTTTCCTCAGAGGAACTTTCTTGTTTAGACCTCCCATTCGAGATCCAGTTTCCTTCATGAGATGTCACATTGGTGTTTCAGTCATTGACTCAAAAAGCTTTCGAGCCCGCAACCTTAGCCAGTTT